>NC_056629.2:35512778-35595278 GCF_002870075.4 Lactuca sativa | reverse complement strand
GGAGGCGACATCCCAACAATTTAGAAGTAGACGTAAGGATAACATGGTTAAAATTTTTAATTATTATAATAATTCTAAGGTATAAAAATGATTATAAAATATTAAAAAACAGTATAAAAAAGGATTTGGGCAAATATGATATTTTGAGGTTTAAGAATGACATATATGAAATTCTCCCATATATATATATATATATATATATATATATATATATATATATATATATATATATATATATATATATATATATATATATATATATATATATATATATATATATATATATATATATATATATATATATATATATATATATATATATATATTCAAGTGGGATGTATGTATTGTTTGGGCCGGGGCACAAGTGCACGAGTAACACCAAATGTAGATGTTTGGTGAGACGTGGTATCACATATTTGGCAAATTCTCAAAATACCAAATAATATCGGACAAGTCATGTGCCATGCTACAGTTAATATGACTTTTTCTACATTCTATCTTATATTTAAATCTTTTACACTTGATCATCAAGTGTGTATGATAACTTATTTCTATGTTTCCATATTGTTGTTAGATATTGTATTCAAACTGTTGTTGACAGTTTCAACACCACGTTTTAAGTTTGAAATAGTTTCCTTTCCTTTTTATAAACAACATGATTGGTTTTATTTTATTTTTATTTTTTTTTATTTTTTTTTATTTTTTTTTGCTTGAACTGGGATTAAACGATAAGGATCTTAACTTATGTGAAGCAACTTTAACCCAAAGCTATATACTATGACTCTATTATAATAATCTTGTGAAGCAACTTTAACCCAATGTTATATACTATGAGTCTATGATAATAATCTTAAAAGATCAATTTTAACCTTGTTAAAACTTATTGGGAGCCTGCGAACTTGAGACTTAAAAGATCAATTTAAACCATTTCTACTTGTCACGTTGATATTTAATTAGACAAGCATGACGAAATTTCAGTGTCGAGACTAGATATAAGGAAGGTGTGTTCTAGTACCCACCTAATTTTTCTAATTTATCTAAAATTTATATAGAAACTTTTGAAGGACATATCTTAAAAAAAAAAATATTAAGACCTACCTTACCTATGAATATCTTTGAATTTGTATAGAAAAATGTATATAGAAAAATTAGTGAACAATGTTGTTTTCTATTCTAAACTCGTCACTGCGAAATTTTACCTCTTTCGGTTAATATCCCTTTGTTATGTGGTCATAGTCAAAACTTTCAAGCAATGTATAATGGTAATTTTTTTTTTTTTTTTGGAATAATTTGAATACTAGTCATTCTATTACAAACATATTCAGAAGTTCAAGAGCAACTACTTTTACAAATGAAAATTGCTAAGAGACCTATAATTTAGGCCTCTATTTATCTATGCGCTTCCACTTAATAGTTTCAGGCCGCCAGCTCTACCCCAAAATATGTCCATTAACAATTTGTATGGTGCAAGACTCAAAATTTTGGGCTTAGATGATTTAAAGTGTAATATCTTCGGTTATCATGCAGATAGTTATTGTCTAAAATTTACATAATCGTTTTAAACATATGACTCAAAAAATGATTTTTTTTTTTTGCTCTAAGTATCTTCATTCGTATTAGTTGATTTGAACGAATAAAACAAGTTATTCAAATTTATTGGTTGTTATTAATAAATAGAAACAAAATAAAATAAAATTTCATAGATAAAGAAACTTTGTTATTTTATAGAATAAATTTTAATTAAATAAGGATAAATCATGAAATAAATTGCATATAAACATATTTAATTTCATTTAAAATACATATTATATGTTTATGTTTGGCAAATAATTTAAAAATAATTAGGGTATCTATATGTTGCTTATAAATAGATGCACGTCTCTATCAACATTCAAGAAGCAAGATACTTATGTGTACACATAAATTTGAAGAGATAAATCACTGCAGGTTTGAGATTATATCATTTGGAGCAACTTGTCAGTAAAAGATATTTTTTTTGTTTCTTTTTGAAAGTCAGGTTCAACTTTTTGTAAGTAACTGTAATTGTTTTTGGAATGTTAATAAAATTTTAATCACAGCGATCAAACTATATTAAATATTGTATTTAGTTTTATAAATTTTCTATTACTAAATTAAATATTACTATATTTTACCGAAATTGTTTATCATTTGTCTGAAGTTGTTTAACTTGTTTTTGTTAGGGAAAATGACTTAGGAGAGTAATCAATGGTTTATTTTGTTCACATTTGATCACTTTTTTTGTTCGCGATATACCATCTAACTTGTTGTTTGTATATACCATAACCCTTTTGATTGACTATCACATGTTATTGAAGGTTTCTAGTGTCTTTGTCTTCTCCGGTGACTCTCCAATCAATTTTTCCGGGGAAAATCTAGAACTTTCTTGAACATTATCACATCATAACCCACAAACAATGAAAACTTAAAACTGAAATTGTGTTTGTGTATGGGAAATCAAAAACTGAAATTGCTTTTAGGATTTTCGTTTGAACAAGATGGCAAAATCCAATATCAAAATTGAAAATTGAAATCGTGTTTGTGTGTGAAAACCAAAACACCTTACGAATCCAAGATATAGCTTAATGAATCGTGTTCAGAAAAAGGAAAGGGAGAACTCGAACTCGTTGATGGACACTGCTTGGGTTCACAAATCCGACACACACTTCAACCAACCGTTCGCTTTCTGGACCTTCAAACTCGTTGATGGACACACTATGTGTTCTTGAACATGAACCCATAAATTAAAGTTGAACCCACTATGTGTGTCTATGTGTTCTTGAACATGAAGTCATAAACTAAGCATAAACGAAGAACTCGAACATTGAAATGGTTTCACAACAAAATGTATGTGGGTGGGAGGTGGGGGTGTGGAAAATAGAGAATCGTAGGTCTTCTCCTTGAATCAGTTTGCAGATCTGGAAAATAGGGAAGAAGAAAAAAATCGAACATTGGAGTCCCTAATCGATTTGCAGATCTCAGATCGATTTATATTTTTTCTCTTTCTTGAATCGATCTTCAGCTCCTCTCCTTTCCAACCCCCCCCCCCCCCCCCCCCCCTTCGGAAACAAACACATACAAGAACTCTTGAGTTCCATGGATGAACCTTCAAACGAACAAATTCACGCACATACAAATCAATTTCCATCGACACTAGCTTTGTTGTGGAGATATGAAGAGGTTCCCATTAGATTTGGGTTTCTAAGATCCGAAACACCTGCACACTCACATCCTTGTTTTCCAGATTCGATTTTAGACCAAGAACTCGTCGGAATATTCATGTTTCGCTGGAGTCTCATCAGAGAAGGTGACCGGAGATGACCAAGAGTGCAGAAACATTCA
Source organism: Lactuca sativa (assembly GCF_002870075.4). Classification (NCBI taxonomy): domain Eukaryota; kingdom Viridiplantae; phylum Streptophyta; class Magnoliopsida; order Asterales; family Asteraceae; genus Lactuca; species Lactuca sativa. The sequence continues at coordinate 35,591,918 of NC_056629.2, read as the reverse complement.
ATAACAGTGATAGTCAGTCAAAAAGGGTTATGATAAACATTAATAACAAGTTATATGATATATTACGTAAATAAATAAAAAAAAATCAATAATTAGTTACTCTCGTGAGTCATTTTTCATTTTTGTCATTTCAAGAGAATAATGAACATCTGTTTTTACTAGAAGTCATGATTAAACCGAGTAATTTTGTTTCTATTTTGTTAGTTTGTGTTTGGTTTTAGCTAAATGATGTACACCCCCTATGGCCCTATCCCCTGTCATCAAGTAATATAAAAGTGAAACTAACCATTAATTAAATTATATATGAACTTCTAACAGTATTAAAAATGCATTTTGAGTGGCAAAAATTAGTTAGGGGATTAAAGAGAGACATCCATTCGAAAAAGAAAGGTTTGCAATCTTTTATATTTAAATAACCGGTTAAATAAAGAATTACTAAACCGATCATACAAACTAAAATCTTTTTATATTATATAAAACTACCACCAAATGTCATTTAATTCTAATAACAAACAAAATAAAGATTTGGATTATCTACATGGTGAGATCCATTGAACCAAATGGCATGAAAATGAGCTTCTCTTCATAATGGAGGTGGCTTTTGCAACATTCATTGTATTATTCTCGTTTTTTCAATATATATATATATATATATATATATATATATATATATATATATATATATATATATATATATATATATATATATATATAGAGAGAGAGAGAGAGAGAGAGAGAGAAAGAAAGAGAGAGAGCTAAGTTCAAATGTGGATTGACATCTATTGTGCGAACGTATGTACATTGTTATTCTGTGAAAATGACAAAGAAAATATATTATTTGATAGTATGAATACGTTCAATTTTACATAACTATTGTCATTATCACATATTCTTACTAATTAAATCGTCTATAAGGTTATTATATATTTTTTTATTATTATTCTCGTTCTGTCAGAATATTGCCAGAATGTTTATTGAGTCGTATTCTGTCAGAATGAAAATGAGTGAAAGACGATGTGCGAGAACAAAAATGAATAAGAATTAGTGAGAATGCATGAAAATAACGATTTTTTGTAAGGTTGAACGTATTCGCATTATTAAACAACTTATGCTCTTAGTAATTCTTATAAAATAACATTGTCCACACGTTCGCACAATAATTGTGTATCCACATTATAACTTAGCTCTCTCTCTCTCTCTCTCTCTCTCTCTCTCTATATATATATATATATATATATATATATATATATATATATATATATATATATATATATATATATATATATATATATAAACTCTTTTTAACATTTAGATGCCACATTATTTTTTATATATTTTATATTTTTTTGCATATGAGCTATGGTATGGTGATATTTTTACCTACCAACTTTTTTTTCTTTTTGTATTAAATATTAATTAGTATAAATCTATAGCTTTCAATCTTTTATTTACATTAACAATAAATATAAATCATTAAAATGTTTGATATTATTTTGTAAATAAATCCTTTTCTAAGACTTTTAATTTTATATTAATTATTATATTTTGAAATTTATTTGGTTTAACCATCAAAATACTTTTTTTTAATGATTTAATATTATCATTTGGATTTTTTTTTAAACCGCGGTATAACTAGAAAATAGAAAGAGGTGATAACAAAAAAGGAATCAATTGATAAAAAGCTAGGAAATCAATGTTTAAAAAGACAGAAGTAGGAAGAAAAAAAGGAAAAAAGTGCATTAATTTGAGCTGTAGAAATGGAGAGAGAAAGTGGTAAAGATCCACCACGAAATATACCGCCGGTAATAATTGTCTTCAAGGGACGGTGTTTACGCCGGTAATATTATAGTTGTCAAAATCGTGATCTTATCATAAGATCGTATGATCCTAGGTATGAAAAACGATCCGGATCGTAAACAGATCGTATTTGGAGTAGGATCGTAAGATCGTAAGATTGGGATCCGATCTGATCCTACATTTCTTTGATTTTATTTATTTATTTATTTATTTATTTTGCAATTGAATTTTTTTACCCTTTACTAATTTACCATTTATCGTTTTGTGTTGTTACTTATGACTAATATTTTGAAGTTTTTATAAATTTTAAACGAAAAATTTAATGTTTGAAATATTTTTCATGTTTAAAAATTATAACTAAAATTATGTTTTATTTTATAGGATCTTATGAACTCGATCCCAATCTTATAAATCTTAAAATAATCCTACATTTTTAAGCAATACCATCCACGTAGGCATGCCCCGGTGAAAAGTTCATGACACCGTGCAGCCCAATATAAAGTTGACCTCATGCCTATTATTTTAGATCATGTATACCATCTGATGTAACTTCCAAGATATGGTAGGTAAGATTCAAATTTATGATAACATTATTAATGTTCATGTAATAACAACAAAGTGTTATTATTATTATTATTATTTTTTCTGTTTTACTTTATAATTGTTTTTCAGTATTCATTATTCAATATACAATTCACTTTGTTTATTGAGTGTATTTTTCCGTGTATTTTTTTTTAAAAGAGACGATTAATTATGGTTGAACTTTTTTAGTAAAAAGAAATGCATTAGAAATGTTGGGGTGTCAACCCCAACAAATAAAGGGATATAATAGACTCTAAAACGCAGGTATAAAGCAATAAAAAGTAGTACGCAAGCAAGGTTGATCCTTAGATACACATGACAAAAGTCTATACATTTTTGCACAAGATACTTTGATTACAAAAAATAGGTTTGTATGCAAAATGTTAAGTAATGTAAATGGTTTAATTCATTTTTAGTCACTGAACTTTTATGGATGTATTATTTTGGTCATTATATTTTGTTTAAGCTATCAATAGTCATTGAACTTACTTATTTTGTTCATTTTGGTCTCTTTAACTGGAATAGCAAGTGTATAATATCAAATAATGTTGTCAATGTTATAATTAGTCATTGAACTTTTATGGGTGTTTTATTTTATTCATTATATTTTGTTTAAGCTATCATTGGTTAGTAAATTTGTTTATTTTTTTCATTTTAGTCACTATATTTTTTTTTATTATCATTTATAAAAAATTAAAAAAACATACTATTTTTTCTTTTCTCCACAACAAAACTTGTTACATCAATTATTTAGAGTACATTGTATTAATAATCATTGTGATTTAAGGTATGATGCTCATTTAGTCTTTAACTTTTTTAACTCGAAGACTCCTACTGACTTAAGAAAAAGACTATTTTGTCATTATCCATCCCATCACTCTGTAGAACGCATTAAATCATCATAGGGAAGGTAGTTTTACGTTAGGTAACCCCGTGGAAAGTCTCTGTATCGGGTGGCCCAAAGCAGAAAATATCTTGGTACATATGAATTAATTGAAAACACTCTCAAGTTTACGTTTTCTTCCAAAAGTCTGAATCAGGGGACTCAATCATCCTTCAATGCACAAAGGCTATGTTTTGTATGAAGCAATTGAAAACATTAAACATGCATGCTACCCTAAATCACAATGATTATTCATATAATTTACTCTAAAATAATTGATATAACAAGTTTAGTTATGGAGAAATAGAAAAAAAATATAATTTCTTAATTTTTTATAAATGATAATAAAATAAAGAGTGACTAAAATAAATAAAAAAATTTCAGTGACCAGTGGTAGCTTAAACAAAGTATAATGACTACAATAAATCAGCAAGAAAAAATCAATGACTAATTATAACCTTGACAATGTTATACACCGGCTATCACCGGTTAGAGTGACAAGAATGATAAAAATAAATAAGTTCAATGACAAATAAAACACTCAGAAAAGTTCAGTGACAAAAAATGACCTAAACCCTAATGTAAATAACAATTAGTTTTGAAAACATGCAAAAAATGAAATAGATTTGTAAACAATGAATTAAGTAGTTCTAATTCCAGTTTTCAATGTTGTCATTTAACTTAATTATGCCTTGATGCGATTCATGATTATGCTTCTATGTTGGTACTTAAAGATAGTGGTACGCTTTAATATACTTCTCACTTCCAAATTATCTAATCAAAACATGAAATTTGACTAGACCTAGCTTTACTAATTCAACCTAAACACACTCTTAGATTGTATTGAAAAATTGCATTAAGTTTTGTACAAGCATCCTAATAAAGTTCATTTCCTCTCATATGCTCGGAAGTGTGTAAACATGTAATATATATTCTACAATAAGAAAGCCTATTATTTGTTACATGTCATCAACTTCACAAGGTGATTAAGTGCCACACAAAGTCAATTAACTACACAAGAATTCAATTCATATAAGTGGTTAATCAAACACAAATCAAATTCAAGAATTCTAGTTTAAATAAGAACATAATTAGTAGAATAGAATCATAAACCAAACATCAAGCCATATGCTTTAAATCAAACAATCAACATGTTTTGAACAATAACTAGAAACTAGGGTTTTTAGCCACACATGGTTAAAAAGAAATCAAACAAAGAGATGAAATTGGAAATGTTTACATATTGTAGTTAGAAGTGTTTGCAATGATTAGAAGTCTTCAAAATCCTCCAAAAATCGCCTAAAGTCGCCCCAAGAAGTTCCAAAACCGCCAGTGTTCCAAATGAGCCAATTTCTCATATTTTAGCACAAGTCGTAACCACATTCAAAAAAAAGGCACGACCCATGCGTTTTGGCACAAACTGTGATTTTCAGCTCAGGATCGTGTATTTTTGCTTATGACTGTGAGTTTTGCTGAAACCTCAGTAGGCCTTCAATCTCGACTTCGTCTTCATTCTAACTTCAACCCAAGTCGTATTACTCAAATATATGATAAAAAAGATAAAAACAACTCGTGTACGTGTAACACAAATTACATTTTAAACATAATCCTTTGCTATGATAATCTGCTACGACTTGAGTTATGTCTTCAATTGTTCTTTCGCAACTCCTCCGGTTCATCTTCTCTCCTTGCTCCAAGCTCCAAAGCTCCAATATCTAATCCCGCTTCCATAGCTCCTTGCTCACTGCTCTGCAATGCCTACAAAATAATTCAAAAATAATGAAGTACCAAGCATTCTGAATAAAACATGCAAGTGCGCTAATTATTAACTAAGTGCAAGAATTAAGAACTAAAATGCAATAAAAAGACGGAAACGGATGTGAAAAAGATGTGACATCCTCAATTTCACCGCCAAAAAAGACCGATTTGTTTATGCTTTGTTTTTAAAATCAGAGTAATCATTTAAAGAAAACTGTTGCGGAATTTGTCCCCAAAACAAAATATGAAAAGAATTTATCAAAGCATTTCTTAAAGAAAAGTATTTTCATTATATAACAAAATCTCGGGATGTGATGTTCCGATACAGACACATAAGCATAAACAGATTACATTTATTTACACTAATGATTTACATCTCTTTTAATCTCTCAGTGAAATATGTCTTTGTATTAATACATGTGATACAAAGAAAACTGAATGGGTCAGACTTTGGAGCCTGGTGAGCATATAGGGTTTTCAACCCACAATAATACATTTATTATTCAATCATCAAACAATCAACCCAAATACTCATCCTCATTATCTCCTTTATTTTTTAAGGTTTTACCCTAACAACCAATTATCCTTCATTCATTCATTCCTAAGGATTTACCTAAGGACTTGGCACGAAGTCCATTGCTGCCAAAATTTATCTATTAGATACTAAATCCATAGCTATCAGACGCTAACTCCATAGTCACCAAGGTTTACTCAATAGGCACGAAGTCACTTCATCACCAAGTTTTATCAAATAGGCAAGAAGTCGCATCGTCACCAAGGCTTACTCAATAGGCACGAAGTCACATCGTCACCAACTATTCATCTACCCATGTTCTACCCAACATTTTTGTAAATATAAATACAAACACAGTTTAAATCATTTAACACCCATATAAAAACAACAATTCCAAGCCCATCTCAAATAGACAAATAATATATAACACATAGCACGTATTTCATAGCTAATACTTTATATTTATGTGTTAGAAAGAAAATAACTATACACTCACTTGATCAGAGGATGATTGGACAACATTACGGCTTGTAGAAGTAGTATTCTTCGGTGAAACCAGGAGATCTTCACAAAAATCGGGCTTCTCGCGAACAGAGCTTCGACTCAGAAATTTCATTTATCGGGATCTTCGGGGCTTCGGACTTGCTTCGGGGCTCGGGAATGATACCGGGGCTTCAGGGTATCTCTTGCATGAAAATTGATGCAAAATGGGAGAGAGAGAAGAGAAAATGAGCAAAGGAATCGGTTGCCCTCGCATTCTATTTATAGGGTGTTGAAACTCGATTTACACTGGGCGTAATTTCGGAGTACGCTGGGCGTACGCTTCGGATCAGTCCGGAGTCGTCATCGCTTACGAACTCATGCACTCGAGTATTGGTTCAGGTCGACGTGGCCCATTTCAGTTCATGCATATGGGTACGCTGGGCGTACTCCATTACGCTTAGCGTACACCGACATACCAAACTTCAAAATTACGTAACTTTCGCATACGAGCTCCGTTTTCGACGTTCTTTATATCCACGCGTAGGTAAGACTAAGCTATACAACTTTCATTTAGACTCTATTGGCTAATTTTGACTTTATTTTTATTATTATATTTTAAACAGGCCGGGACATGAAATGTCCGTTAAAAATTCATAACTTCTTCATCCGACGTCCGTTTTCGTCTGTCTTTTTACCGTTGAACTACTATCAACGAGATCTTTGATTCTTGTTTAGATTGTTTCGGCTAGAAATCACCCGATCTCGAATTCGAGTTTCGGGCTGCATACTACTAAGTCGAAATTTAGAAAAATCATAACTTCCTCATACGAAGTCAGATTTGGACGTTCTTTTTATGCACGCTCTCGGTTTAACGAACTCTACGAATTTCGTTTAGATCACTAAGGCTAGAAATCGTTCTAACATAAATTCACATTTTACGTCACTCAGCGTCGTGCCGGTTCTGTCGCGAAACTTCGACAGGTCATAGCTTCTTCGTTATAACTTGGATTTCAGCGTTCTTCATATGTACAGAATCCTTGTAACATATACTACAACTTAGTTAAGATTACTCCTTCTAAATAATCTTCCAACTAAAAGTCATTTTTGACGCTTATCGTCTCTAAATTGACTAGCCCCTGATCTACGGGCGTTACAAAATAGGTGCATAAAATTCTCCTAACAATCGACATTTTATAAAGGGCTAATGTCATAAAAACCCTTCAGTTTTCAGGTTTTTTTCGGCTTTGCCCAAATTTGGATTTTACATCTGTTTTTACCCTCATACTTTTTTCAAAAATGTTCAGTTTTAACCTTTTATTGGTGATAACAGGTTTTCCAAGTTACCATTATATTAACTTCACAAAAAACCCTTAATTTTACGACTTTTTTTTATGTTTTTACCCTGAAGTTTATAATTGTTTTTTACACTTTTACCCTAAATAAATTTTTTCCTTCATTATACATATTCATGTAGAAAAATCGTATTTATATACAATAAGAATGTTTAATTAAATATTGTATTTATGTTCTTTTCAAATGTTATTTCTTTATATATATGAGTTGTATTTCCTGGTTAAACCGTTTAAAACATAAAAAAAAATATATGTTTTTAGAACTACAAATGTGTATTTTTATGTATTTAAAAGTATATATATATATATATATATATATATATATATATATATATATATATATATATATATATATATATAGGCTTAGGTTATTTTGTTTTCACTAATTATTGTGTGCCAGAATGCACAAATCTAGACCACCGGATGAATAGAATCAACAATCATGATATGAGGGTCTATGATATTACAATAGGGTAACATGTATCATATAATCACATAAATTTCAGCAAAAGGGCATTTTAGTCAATTAACCTATTTTAAAAAAGGAAATTTTCGGATTATAAGGGATCCTTAATTCCCTTAATTTTAAAAAATCTGAATTTTTTAAATTAATTCAAATTTAAAAATCCGATTTTATTCTATCAGAATGACTGAATGCCAATCATAAACTAGTAAATATATTTTCGATTTTATTCTTGCAGAATATATTTCCAATATAGGTATTTTTGATAATTAACCTGATTTAAGAATTCTAGATTATTATTCATATACATCCAAGTTGGGTCTATGATTATTCTTAATACACATCCGAAATAAAATACAAATTCATACATATTCTTACAGACTAATATCCTTATACATTTTAATATATTTATAGATATTCTAACAGAATATCATCAAAAATGAATAAAATTCTTAAAAATAGCATTCTTGAATTCAGTGGTCCATATAATTCACTTGATCTTCGCATATATACTTGCTGTTGAACTCGATTCCAAATATTTCTCTTTGTATGATCAATATTGAATTCATTCTCCATGCAATTCTGAAAGAGTAAGATACATTACTCGTTAGTTTTACGTTAGTATTACCAGTTAAACAAAAATACTTGTTGTTAATAAACATTCTCAGAAGACATTCTAACAGAATTCATATATATAAATAAATTCTAACAGAATACATTACTCGTTAGTATTACCAGTTAAACAAAAATACTTGTTGTTAAAAAACATTCTCAAAAGACATTATAACAGAATGCATATATATATATATATATATATATATATATATATATATATATATATATATATATATATTCTAACAGAATATATAACAGAATGCACTTATATCATATTATTTTTTTCTATATGCATAAACATTATAAAGCATGTATAAATGTATTATGTCAAAATTACTAGCAACACATGTTTTATGTAATACTTATATTCTCATAGAATGAACATGTGTTTGCATTCTAATATAAACCAATCCAAGTAACACATAATTGGAAATTAAAATTAAGAAAAAAGATAATTCATGAAAACTAATGGGATTCAAATTGAAAGAGATCACCAAGTGAAAGAAACATACATCATCCCAAATTGAAGCTAGATCCTCTGGAGTTTGAAGTTTTTCTCTCTCAACATTAATGAAGGATTCCAATGGCTTGTGCTTCAATGGAGTGAAGCCATAAGCAAAGCTTGAAAAGTTATGGGTGGGAATTGAAACCCATATGTGAAGGTCCCCTGGAATGGAATGCTTTATTCCGGACTCTCTTCCCACAGAATTGGTGAAGAATGACTGTTTTCTGAAGAATGATGAATGATATTCAATTGAAGATCGTGCACTTCTTATGAGTTTGGTTGCTACACATAGCATGGTGATTCTCTATTATGCAATGTAAAAGAAAATGTTATAGATCTTTCAGAGCTATACATATAAGATATCAAGAAACAAAAGTGTAACTCTTTTCATAGTAATAACTATAGATCAAAAACTATTTGACTATTTCCCAATTGAAAAGTTTCATGTTTGACATTAACAATCAAAATGCAGCTCTTACTGTTGCTACAGAGAGAGAAAAAGACATTTCGAGGTTGGGTTTGAGTATACTTTAACCTAAAAGCAACACGTGTCTTACACAGGACTGGTCAAACTTCTTACTGGCATTTCGTCGAGCAGTTGGAATGCATCATATGTATGAAGCATTGGTTATTAGGCAGAAAAGATAGAAACAAGGATAATCATGAGGAAGATAGAAAGAACGATAATTAAGCTAACAGACCTAGAACCTTTCTGGTTTTCTTCTTTATACTGACTTCCTCTGCATCCTCAAGAACCAAATTCATGTACTCATCAAAACCCTACATCAAACAACCAAGCATACGAAATTATAATCGGCCAATTCAAACAGCCATATCTGGATATGCGCTTTCTGTTTCACACACAACATAAAACTCGGAAACTCAACCAATTCGTCCAAACAAACCTTTGAATGAAATTCAAAATGTGAGTAGATCTTTCACTTTGAAGGAATCTGAATATCAGGTTCTGGAATTAAGAGGAAAAAGTTAAAGATTCTATTAGTCGTAACTTCAAATAAAAGTGAAAATGCGGGAAATCAATTAGGGTTGCCAGTTAATTAAGTTGGTTTTGGAGAAGGAAAGAATATGTAAGATAAGTTGGGTTATTATCCTCTGAACTTTAGTCGCCATGGTTGCTTGTTGAATACGAGACAGAGATCTTCACTCGAGTCTTTTGGTTTCGGGCTGAACGAAAATATGAATCTTTAATCAGACAATTAATCTTCAATTGATTATTTTATCAAATCTGGAAGTGGCAGTTGTGGAAGAGAGAAGAAGAAAAAAATGGTATTACCGTCCTTTGAAGGTGTCCTCTCCGATGTTGTTTTTAATCGATCTAGAGGGGTGGTGGGAAGCGATGAAATCGATTTAGGGCTAATGTCTTATATTTATCTTTGCTTCTTGCGTGATATAAGGAATTGTTGTTGATCTGCCATAATTAACTATGCAAAGATTACTATAATACCCTTAAATGATTTATTTTTTCCTAATTTCCTATTGGTGCATTCATGCACACAATATGTGACATCCCCAATTTCACGGCCAGAAAATACCGGTTTGTTTATACTTTGTTTTATAAAATCAGAGTAAATTCTTTTGATTTAAAAGAGTTACGAAATTTGTTCCCAAAACAAAATATGATAAAATTTATTAAAACGTTTCTCAAAGAGAACATATTTTCATTAAATAATAAAACCTCGGGATGTCATGTTCCGATACACACCAAAAGCATAAACAGTATAAAATAGACCTTACAACAGTTATTTATAACTACTGATCTATATTCCAAAATCTCTCGTCAAGTCCACCAACTTATACTCTTGTGTCATTACCTGTAATGCAAAGAAAACTGAGTGGGTCAGGCTTGGGAGCCTGGTGAGCATATAGGGGTTTCAACCCACAATAATATAATTATTATATTTAATCATCAAACAATCAACCCAATAACCCATCCCCATTATCTTCTTTATGTCTTAAGGTTTTACCCTAATGATAAACTATCCTTCATTCATTCATTCCTAAGGATTTACCTAAGGAATTGGCATGAAGTCCATTGCTGCCAAAGTTTGTCTATCCGGTACTAAGTCCATAGTTACCGACATTTATCTCTCAGGTACTAAATCCATAGCTATCAGACGCTAACTCCATAGTCACCAAGGTTCACTTAACAGTAGGCGCTAACTCCATAGTCACCAAGGTTTATACAATATGTGCTAACTAAATAGTCACCAAGGTTTATCTAACAGTACGCGCTAACTCCATAGTCACCAAGGTTTATACAATAGGCGCTAACTCCATAGTCGCCAAGGTTTATCTAACAGTAGGCGCTAACTCCATAGTCACCAAGGTTTATACAATAGGCGCTAACTCCATGGTCACCAACTATCCCATCTACCTATGTTCTACCCAACATTTTCGTAGATACAATTACTTACACAGTTTAAATCATTTAACACCTGTATAAAACATCAATTCTAGGCCCATCTCAAATAGACAAACAATATATAAACACATAGCACATATGTCATAGAAATAACTTTGTGTTTATGTGTTAGAAGAAAGTGATCACAAACTCACCCAAAACATATACTTAATATATTCAAACAATACTTGTATTAAAATCGTGTTATGAAAGGGACTATACACTCACACATATAAACAACTTTATATTATACACATAACACGTATTTCATAGCAAATACTTAATATTTATGTGTAAGATGAAAGTGACCACACACTCACTTGATCAGAAGATGATCGGACAACACTACGGCTCTTCAAGTAGATATTCTTCGGTGAAACCGGGATCACTTCACACACCGGGTATCTCGCGGACAGAGCTTCGGCTCGGAAACTCTTTTCTTCTCGGGATCTTCGAGCTTCAGTACTTGCTTCGGGTCTCGGGTTGATACCGGGGATTCAGGGGTATTTATTTGCACGTAAATCGATGCAATACAGGTGAGAGATGAAAGAATGAGCAACGAAACTCGGCTGGCCCTTCAAATCTATTTATAGGGGAAAATCTGCCCTTGCCATGTCGTGGCACCTTTTTCCACGTCGTGGGCTTGGTCATCACTGCATGCGTCATCGCAAATTGCATCTGGGGGACTCCCAGAGGTGTCAGAAGACTGGCCACGTCGTGGCATTGCTTGCCACGTCGTGGTATCTGATAGTTTTGGGGTTTCGCGCCCCGAACTTCAGAAATTCATAACTTTCGCATACGAACTCCGTTTTCGACGTTCTTTATATTGACGCGAATGTGAGATTATGCTCTACAACTCTTGTTTAGACTCCATTGGCTAATTTTGACTTTATTTTTAATATATTATAATTATGTTACTTATATATTATTTTTAGTAGGCCAGGACAGAAAAACTCCGTTATAAACTCATAACTCCTTCGTCTGACGTCCGTTTTCGTCCGTCTTTCTGTCGTTGCACTACTATAGATGAGATATTCAATTCTCATTTATATTGTTTTGGATAAATATCTCTCTAACGTAAATTCACTACTTACGCCGCGTTGTGTCGTGCCGGTTTTGTCGCGAAACTTCGACAGGTCATAACTTCTTCGTTATAACTCGGATTTCGACGTTCTTTATATATCCGGAAACCTTGTAACATATACTATAAATTAGTTAAGATTAATCCTTTTAAATAATCTTCCATAAAAAAGTCATTTTTGATGCTTATCGTCTCTAAATTGACTAGCCCGGATCTACGGGCGTTACACATTAATTGCTAGAAACATTTGAACCTAGCTCTCTCTCTCTCTCTCTCTCTCTCTCTCTCTATATATATATATATATATATATATATATATATATATATTCTTACCTACACCTTACGGGGTTTTCCTACAACAACAGCTATCACTCCAGCATTGGTGCCTCGCCTTTTGAGCTCTTGTATGGTCGGAGATGTCGTACCCCAATATATTAGGGAGAGTTTGGGAAGGACTGAAGTAGTCCTTCATACCATGAAGCATATTCAACAGATTAGGTAGAGACTGCAGACAGCTCAGAGTCGGCAGAAGAGTCATGCCGACTGGCGCCAATCAGAGTTGGAATTTCAGTTTGGCAATATGGTACTATTGAAGGTCTCGCCCTGGAAGGCTGTGATACGTTTCACGAAGAGGGGGAAATTGGGTCCCCGGTATATTGGACCATTCCGTGTGATCACGAGGGTAGGCAAGGTGGCTTATCGGTAGGAATTGTCGAGTGAGGTCAGTCAGATCCCCAACACCTTTTGTGTTTCGCAGTTGCGGAAGTGCGTGTTAGACGATGAGACAATGCTCCCTTTGTACGATATTCAGTTCAATGAGCGTCTGAATTATATTGAGAGGTCGGAAGCGTTAATGGACATAATGATAAAGGTGTTGTGCAAATAGGAGATACCTTTAGTAAAGGTTTAGTGGCAACGTTGGAAAGGCTCCGAGTGGACCTGGGAACTGGAGGCAGAGATGTGGGAGCATTACTCTGAGTTATTTGCAGCAGTTGAATTCAAGGACAAATTCTAGTTCAAGTGGGAGAGAAATGTAACATTCTGATGTTGAGATAATTTCAATTTTTGCCCTATGTATGGATAAATATTGCATTCTAGTCCTTGTGCTTGAGAAAGGGTGCAAAATGGACCATAGTGGCATTTTGGTAATTTCTTGCTAGAACTTAGTACGTTGGGCATACTTTTCATATACATGGCGTACATGCGAGGGACCTAGTACATTTGGCGTACGTGCGAGGGTTTCAAACCCTAAAATTTAGCGTTTGCACCCTATTTAAACAACTTTATGGCCCATGACCTTCACCCTAATCAACCTCCAACTGAGAATTCGACCCTCTAGTAAACCCTAAGTGATAAGTGTGCATTTGAGCTTATTTGTGGGCTTTGTTGGTGTTCTTAAAGAAGAAGAAGAAGTTGGTTCAAGGACCTTGAAGCTTGGAAGCAACTTAGATCTAGGATTCCCCACTTGCTAGAAACCTCCAAGAGGTAAAAAGTTCATAACTTGATCACTCTATCTTGTAGATCTACTAATTTCTTCATTTCAGGAATTTTTGGTGCCAAATATGGTGATTCTTGAGCATGACATGCTCTTAACTCAATAAGTCACCCTTTCAGACCTTATGCGGGGTCTTGAGTCATAAAAATGTGGTCTTGATGCTTAGTATTACTCCATGCATGTTATAGAAGGTCTTAAGGCATAATGATGTCGAGATTTTGTGTATTTAAGCACTTAATGGAAGTGAAAAGTCATATAGTTGGAAACTTTATGACTCTTGATGGTATTTTAGCCTTGGATCTACAATTGGACGTGTTAAGTCAGAGAAATAAGCTCTTAATAGGTTAAGAAGGGGACTGCTGCGTAGGATGGGCATATAGAAGGGTACACTATGCATACGTAGATCTAGCCCTGATGCCTCGGATAGCTTGTACGCCTTGCGTACCTACGGAGTATGCCCTTCGTATGAAGCCTAAGTCGACTCGACTGAGTTGACTCGGTTGTGTTGAATCGTTTAACTTGTTGATTTTGACCAAGGGTATTTTGGGAAAATGGATTAATCTAAAATGGGTAATGTTTTGATATTTAGGATTTGGGTTGAGCCAGTACTTGAGAGCAGAGTATTGATCAGCTATTCGTCAAACTGTGAGGTGAGTTTTCCTCACTATACTTACGGGTCGAAGGCACCATGTAACACCCCATTTATTAAATAAATAAATAAATTGATGAGTGTATAGTAGCCCTAAAATCAATAATTTATATTGTAAGGTGTTGATCTTGGGGGTTAATGGTTACAATTTTAGAAGTTGGGGGTTAAAAGTGCAAGTTCTGGAGTTAATTTAAAAATGATTTCAGAAGTCAGGGTGCGTTTGATAAATTTTGGATTTAATTGAAATAAAATCATAAAGAGAGGGGCTGAATATTAAATAATGGATTAAAGTTGAAAAGATTTATAGAGGCAAGGGTTAAAGTGTAAGTTGTGATTTAAATTGAAAGAAATTATGGGTGGAGGGACTAATATTGGCATAATGGGCAAATGTTTGAAATGAGACACAGGATATACCCGTATTCCATCCCCACATCGTATCCTAAAACCCTAAACCTATCTTCTCCAGCCATCATGCGCAAGTTCAGCCGCCATCACCCCTCGTGAGCCTGCTCAGTTGTCACACCTCTACCCGCTGTTCCGACCAGACGAAGTTGCTCGCCAGAGTGCCGCCAATATGCGACTGCCAGAGACGTCGTGGGCATGAAAGGACTGCCGAGGACCAGGGAAAAACCCTCCATGTGCGTCGTTGTGCAAGTCGTCTGCGATAATGAGGCCCTCGGTAAGACTGCTCGCCACTCACCCTTTTTCTCCTTCTTTGTTTTTGTTGGTTAGACGTCGTGGGACGTCACTATGTCGCCGATGATCTTTTTAGCCACCGTTTCTGTCTTTTTCGATGGCGATAGCCACTTGAGGGGTATCTGAATATAAATGTGATCTTGTATTCAGGCTGTTATCGGTTTGGGTGTTGTTGTATGTGAAATATCTAGCCAAAAACCCGCCACTACCACCGCAAGGTGGTGGCTGCCACCGTATTCTGCCACCACCAGCCACCACAAAGGGTGGTTGTGTGTGTGTTTTAGTGTGTGTGAGCATGTATTTTATGGATGCGAAGTTGTGCATGCAATTTTGGTCGGAACCACCATTGCCGCCATTGAAAATGGTGGCTGTCGCCGCCTGCCACCAGGAACTGCCACCGTGAGCCGCCACCGACCACCACTACCTGAGGTGGTAGTGGGTGGTGCTTGGCATAGTGAACCCCAATCGGCCCAAATGTTTGATCTAGACTAGTTGGTTGGTTATTGGGCTAGAAACCCTAATTAGGGTTTAGAAAACCCTAATTTTTGGGTTGTTGGTTTGGGCCTACTGGGACCCGCGTTTAGACCAGTGGACTGAAGTTATGACTCATGCCGATTCTATTGTTTGATGACTTAGTGGGAAAAATGGACTTGATGGGTTAAGTCCTTAATGGGTTAAGTGAGAACACTTAACCCTAATCGTCATTTCATGTGGACTAGAGTATTTAAATGGGCTTTGGGTTAAGGCCCATATGAGGGTTTGGGCCCAAATTGGAAAATTGGGCCATAGTTGGGCCATTAGTGGACTTTTGTGGACCTATTTGGTATTGGGTCTTGGTGGGCCCAATGGGCTTGAGTTATTTATGGACCTAATTGGTGGACCATATTTGGACCTAATATGTGAAGGTTGGTCTTAAATCCTAATGGGGTAAATTGTGGGTTTGGCTCAGTGTTAGAAGCCCGAGTGCAGCAGCAGCATTTATAGGATCTGTTCGCCACCCGAGGTAAGTCTTCTCATTATACTTACCTGTGTGTGACTTGTTTGTGACCGGTGGGTCTTATTCGTGTTATTGACCGGAGGTTCTTATTTACACTAGTGACCGAAGGGTCTTATTATGTGATATTAAGACCGGACTGGAGGGTCTAACGAGCTGTGAGACCGAATGGTCCTCACTGAGATCGAACCGGAGGGTCCAACGAGCTGTGAGACCAGAGGGTCCTCACTGAGACCGGACCATAGGGTCCAACGAGCCATGGGACTGGAGGGTCCCACTAAGACACATAGACCGGAGGGTCTTACAGAGTTATAGCCTCGAGTGGCTAAAGTGTTGTATGCGGTATTTTGGGGAACTCACTAAGCTTCGTGCTTACCGTGTTATGTGTTATGTGTTTCAGGTACTTCTCAGAATCACGGGAAGGCGACGACTCGATTGTACACACGAGATGAAGAGTTATGTTTTGGAGGATCCTGGATTATTAATCAAACAATTATGGATTTGTGTTTTGTTAATTTGATAATTGGGGATTTTTGTGTAATGTATTATGAGAATTTTTGTGATTTAAAAATGAAAATTTTATTTGAAATTTAAGGTGTTACACACTAAGGCTGGCCCATTGGATTGATATCCTAATTTACTATATGTTGCTATGCTATAGTGATATGTTAGATTTGTATCCTGGTATATAGGTTGTTGCTATGTTGTGGTAATCTTTTAGATCTATATGGCTACATGTATATGCTAGTTATTGATTGTTATGGTATATGTTATATATGTTGATATGTGATGGTATAGTGGGTTGAGGCAGTCTTGCTTTGTGTTGAAGGCCACGATACCCAGGGCAGTCCGGATAGACTGAAGGTCTACGAGACGAACCAGTCAGGCTGAAGACCCGGAGAGCAGTCCAGATAGGTTGAAGGCCCAGGGAGGCCGTCCAGTCATATTGAAGGCTCGGTATGCATTTTTTTTGTTTGTTATGTTTATGTGGTGATACTTTGGGGGAAATTACTAAGCATTGACTTACAGTTTTAGGTACTTCTGAAGACCGTGGCAAGACAAAGACGTGACCGTACACATCCTTGGTTTTATATTTATTGGATCTTGGGAGACTCTGATTTTAAATAATGCTTTAGAAACAATGGTTTTGTAAACACTTCTTTTTTAGTAAATGTGTTGTTTTGAAAAGTTTAAATTTGTTGTGATTTTTAAGATGTTACATTTTTGATATAAATATATTTTAAGATATATACAGTTAAATAATTGTTTAAAGATGAATATATCTTACTTATTTTATTTTAAAATATAGCAATATTTGGTGGTATTGTATTTTTAGAAAATTTCAAAATAGCCAAAAATCTTTTTAACTTAGCCAACCTTTGCAAAAAATATCTGTTGTTTCAGAATAGTCATTGAAATAGTAAGTGATTTAGGCCACCTTCGAATTTGGTATATCACATGTGATTTCCTTTATAGACTATAAAATCATCTTATTTTAAGCTCATGTCATGCCGAAGTGTGTATTTATAAAAAACCAGATTTTTTTAGATATTTTTTGAAATGGTAGATTGCTAAGAGCTACCGGAGATTTTAGGTCTTTTTTTTCCGAATATACAAGTACTTAATGAAGGACTTGGTGCATGAATGACTTTGTACATTCAAAGCTATGATTAGAACACATGTGATTTAGCCTATATTACATTCGATTTCCTCTAAAAAAAATCGAACACTTCCATTTTTAAGCTAAGATCATATATGAGCCTATCTTAGATGTATAAAACCTATTAAAATACGAATAAAACATGAAATGTACATATCTTATAAAGGTTTCTTGAGAATATTGTTTTTGAGCTATTTTAGAGAGAGAGAGAGAGAGAGAGAGAGAGAGAGAGAGAGAGAGAGAGTTGTTTTTTCAACTTTAAAGAGTAAGGGTTATTTCAAAATTTCAACATTTATATACTTTGGTCCATGTGCCAAAATTGAGTCGATTTCATAGCCTACCATAGTAAATTCTAAAACAATATAGGTAAAATTACATGTGACCTTAATCCCGTGCGATTTTGATGGCTAAACTTAAAGATTCGAATCATTTGTTTCTTTGTTGTTCTGTAATTGTTCAACTTTTGTCTCGACAAGGGTGTTGGATTGAGAAGACGATCTCGTCGTTTGTGCACATTCCTGATATGTTGGGTTGGATTGATAGTCAAAGGGTGTTGTGTTCCAGAAGGGAGATAACTGAGAAGGGAGATAGTTGATACGGTAGCTATGACTTTAACATGATGTTCGGAGGAAATACTTATAAAAAAAATATTTTGTTTGATTTTTTTGTTTCGTTTTCTTTTAATTGGTTTTGTTATTAAAATTTTAAGTTTAGGAGAAAATTTGTAGTGTGGTTGCATAACCTGCTTATGATCTAGTTGTTCCTTTGTTGCTTGTCTCTCATGGGCTTGTTTTAATGTTGTCATTGTTCCAAAAAAAATCTTAAATTTTTTGGCTAAAAATGACTAAGTTATTTAGGATTTTAGTTATTTTTTAAATTCATGTTGTTTTTCTTCAATTGGGACTAGAATACTAAAGAAATGTGGAGAATTTGAGGCATGTTAAGCTAAAGGGTGTGGGTGTGGTTCGACATGCAGTTTTTTTTAACAACAAATTTATATATAAAAACACTAGGGGCTACAAAAAATTACAAGGAAGCTACAATGAGATTAGATAACCAACAATCCAAACTAAAATACTTTTTTTTCTTCTATTACAAACCAAAAAGAAAGACTTTGAAACTATATCATCATAAGGTTTGGCATGCGGTTTGCTAGCTCAGTCATGACAAACACCTCGTCGGGTGTATGGACTAGGCTCAACTCTGTAACCCAATGTCACGATCTCTTTTTTTCTCTCTCTCTCTCGCTCTCTCTTCCTTTACTCCTATTGTTTTTTTTTGTTTTTTAATTGAAATTTCAAACATCTAAACACCCACAATAAACACTTCAACCATTTTATGTGATTGACCAATCTATTCACCGATTGTTTACCATTATGGTGGTATGCTAATGTTTCTCCACAACATCCACATCCACAATCACAATTCTAATATGACAATGAATTTAATCCCTTCGATTTTGTGTCTCAAACTCAACCCGATTTTTTTTTCCAAAAATCAAGTTGAATCTGACATCGTATTCATTCGAGTAAAAAATGGGAACCAGTAGAAGTGATGACATTGACATATGCATGGGTTGATGTATCCAAGGATCTGAAAGTGGGTAGAGACAAAAAAAATGTAACATCCCAAAGTAAGAATCAAGAGTTCAGTGGGTAAAAGTGTAAGTTTGGAAGAGAGGAACTCAGTGAGTAGGAGCTGCAACTCGTCGAGTCTAAGCGTGTGTCGGGCACATGTTAAGTGACCGGACTCGCCGAGTCCGTGCTGGAATGAGAAACCCTAATTCCTGGGGTTTGCACCCTATATAAGGAACCTTAAGCCCCACCCCAGCCTCTTTAGCACCCCCTTTGATGTCCAGAAGCTTTCCCCATCGTTTCCAAACCCTAATTTGAGAGTGAGAGGGATTTAAGTGTGTTGTGGAGCTTGGAGAATAAGGATACTTGAAGCAAGAGTTGGTGGGATCATAGAGGAGCGAAGTGGATCTGATTTCCTTGCTTTTTGGCATCAGATTAAAGGTAAAAAGCTTTTGCCGTGACTTTGTTGTGCTTAGATTGTTCATGAATGAAGTTTTAGGGCCAAATTGTCATATATGAGTCTCTTTTCGAGTATTGGGTTCAGATCTGTGGTTGCTACTACAGATCTAGACTGGTCTTGACTCATGAATCTGGAAAGTGATAGCTTTGGGGCTTGATTGAGAGTGTCCTTGCCTTAAACCTTCATTTTAGCTTGATTAGAGCTTGTTGAGCCTTGCATGTAAAGTTGGAAACTTTACGTGTGGATCTGGCCCTAGGAGTCCAGATCTATGTATTGGAAGCAATGTAATGGCCTGTGATCATCTGAATGAAGATATTTCGTATGGACTCGGCGAGTCTGGGAGATGACTTGGCGAGTCGGGCTAGATATCAGACTTGAGTCGCATAGTGACTCGGCGAGTCACATGGGTAGACTCGACGAGCTGTATGATGATGGGCAGGAACTCGACGAGTTGGAATAACAACTTGGCAAGTCTGTTGAAGATTGCCTTGGACTCGGCGAGTCTGTTCTTTGACTCAGCGAGTCTGGTCGTAGGACCCTAACCTTTTCTGGTTGAGCTGTGAATCGGTGAGTCGAGGGATGACTCGGGGAGTTGAGTAGGAAGGGACTCAAAACTTGTTGGACTCGACGAGTCTTGGGGCGACTCGGCGAGTTGAGTCGTGACATGGGAGTTTCTGAGCATAGGAACTCGATGAGTCAATGGGTTAACTTGGCAAGTAAGGTCAACTAGGAAGGTTGACTTTGACTGAGGACTTTGACTTGGACCAAGGGTTGACCAGTTTGACTTCCAAGGGTATTTTGGTAATTATTGGTGTTTATTAGTTTTGGTTATTTGGCAATGATCAGTGGTGGAGTTCGTGCTGGTGGTCGGAGCAGCGTGGTCCTATTTCTTCAAGTCGGCAGTTGCAGGTGAGTTATCCTCACTATATCGACAGGGTCTAAGGCACCAAGGTCGGCCCTTTATCGGATGGGAATCCAAGTAGTTGTTTGTTATGTTATTGCTTTGCTATGTCTGCATCTTGGTAGTTAGGATGGTATATGTTAGAGACCTGGTTAAGGTCGGTATCCTGGCATATAGGATGATGTTATGTTAGTGACCGGTGGGGTCGATATCCTGGTTAGGATGTTGCTTTGTTATGTGATCTACTAGATCGGTTGATTAGTCGTGAATTGCTATATGATTATATGTTTATGTGCACATGGTTTTTGGACTGGGGTTGGGTTGAGGCAGGTCCTGCTTTATGTTGTAGGCCAACATACCCATGGCGGACCGGTTAGACCGAAGGTCCGGCGAGCGGTCCGGATAAGCTGAAGGCCCCAAGAGGGCGGACCAGACGTGCCGAGGCTCGGAGAGTAGACCAGACAGACTGAAGGCCCGGTGTGGGCGGACCAGTCATACTGTAGACTTAGAGAGTGGACCAGGTGGACTGAAGGCCCGGTGCAGGCGGACTAGTCATAATGTAGACTCGAAGAGAGAGTGGATTGGGTGGAATGAAGGCCTGGTGCAGGCAGACCAGTCACACTGTAGACGCGATATGCATGACTGTTCTTTTTATGACATGATATGATATGTGTATGGTATTGTGGTTGGTATTTTGGGGGTAACTCACTAAGCTTTCGGGCTTACAGTTTCAGTGTATTGTTTCAGGTACTTCAGGAGATCGTGGCAAGGCGAAAGCGCGATCGTACGGCTCCTCCGTTCTATGTTGATGTTCTGGGATACTCTGATAATAAAAGAATTGAAAACCTTTTTGTAATAACTTAATGAATATGGATTGTTTTGAAAAGTTCAAATTGGTTGTAAATTTTTATGGTGTTACAAAAAACATGACCGTTTTTGGAGACGAGTTCTGAAAAGGTCCAACAAAGAAATGAAGCTAGGAGATTATAGTACAAAGAGCAAGTGTAATCAAAATTTGTGGTTGCAAAATCCTAGTATCACTATTCATCTATATAATTTCTAGCTTTTTGCTAGTTTCTTAATATATATGTTGTCGTTATTAAAATCATGTTGCGTTTTGGAATTTCGTTTTTAAGTGGTTGTTGTGTTTGTTTTTGTAAGTTTTTAGGTTTTTTTTTATTTCATGCTCTGTTTTTTTTTTTAAGTTTTAATGTTTTTAATTTCATGTTATGTATTTTTAATTTAGATTAATGAAATTGAAGTTTTTTATTTAAATTGTTGAGAAAAAATAAGTATATAATGTCATGGTTACCACTCCTTATGTCTTGTAAAAATTTATGAATTTGCGGTACAAATAAGGTGAAACTTATAAGTAGGGAAAAAAATATGTTATGGTAGGAAAAAAATATGATAGGGTGGCATGTCACCCTCCAATATTAAACAATAGTCACTCCCTCATTCAAGAAGTACACATGTTTAGGAACTCTCGCCTCCCACCCTACACCTCATCAAGCTCATCTAGGGATGTTATTTGCGTCGGATCGGACCGAATCAACCTGAACCCGAATAACCTGAAAACCGAATAAGGGTAATTGCATGAACCGAAAACCGAACTGATTAACCAATACGAGTTTGGTTTGGTTCGGGTATTAATCAGTTCGGTTCGGTTATTACCCGAATAACATGTACCAGATGATTAAGGACCTAATATAACCGAAAAAACACCAAATAAACTGTATTAGGGATTATATAACTTGAATAACCCAAATAATAGAATAACAATGTATTTTTATACATCAACATAAAACATTTAAAGACTAACATAATACAATAACAAATTGAAATAATAACATTTACGTGGTAGATTAAGATAATGAGAATTTAATTTACATGAGTTTCTTGAGTTGGAGCCTAATTTCGATGACTAGATAAAGTAAGAATTCGTGAATCCTTAGAGACAATAGGAACGATCGATTTTTGAGAGTCTAAAACAAGAGGAATGATCGACATAAGTGATTTCGAGTTTGGAAACAAATGAGAAGATTGATCGATTTTGAAACGACGAGAACAAGGGTAGGGTTTTTTCTGTTACGAACGACAAAGACAAAACTGTGAATCGTGGTTTTGATTTCTGACGATGGGACAAGGAATACTTATTCAGGTCAGGTATTTAAAACCAAATAAGCTCTTATTTTGGTAACCCAGGACAAATAACTCTAGAACCGAAAAAACATAATATAAATACCCGAAATCCAAATCGAATTAGTTATTCATGCCTAATTCGGTTCGGTTCGTGTTTCCAGACCAAATTCTCATCACTAGGCTCATCTATTCTTATTTATACAAAAAAGTACATACAGACACTTCGGCTATTGGGCATGGTTTGCCTGCATCTGCAAGCACCCTCTGGCACTTTCAAGAGAGAGAACATGAGAGAAAGAGGAAGAGAAAAGGGAAGGCCGTCCACTGAATATCTCCATGGTGTTCTACCCATCCTATCCTGAATGCAGTGTATACACTGGAACATCCCCAAACACCGAAGGAACTCCTTCGAAGAATAGTGTGTCATATAGCCTTACAAGATATCTACAATTCTTATTAATTACTATAACTGTATGTAAGCTAATATATTATTTAGAACAACAAATTAAAATAATAACATCGACGTTATGTGTTAGCTCAATTGACAATACTTTCGTCACGTAATCCAAATTTTGGCGTATTGCATTTGAAAAACTTATTGAATTCTAGAAGATGATATCATAATTTGGCGCAATAGGTTTGATAGTTTGAAAAGTACAAGTTGTAAATAAAATGTTAATGTTTGCTTGTAATTTTATTATTGACATAGAATTTAAAAAGTGGCATAACTCGATGATAATCTAACGAACGTTGGTATGCATGACACATTTGGTCTACTTGACGTTATTATTATTATTATTTAAATATTCTTTTTAGATGTTTTGACCAATTTGGTCAATAAGTTCCTTAATACTATTTTCACTGGGAAGTGTAAAACATCAAATTGTGCATACTTTCGAGTAAAAAATAAAAAATAGGTTCAATAATATATCAATAAATGTATATATAATTTTCACTTAAATAATAAACTTTGTTGCTATTATTGGTTTTTGAATGCGCGATTCTTTGCTTTGCTGTGCTAAGGGGTATAGCTGCATTTTTATGTATTAATCTAATGACTTTGGTGCCTTTATTTTCTTGGGATATTGAGTAAATTTTAATTTTATTCATATTTAGTCTATGAATATGTTTTTTGTTTGGTTTATTTTTGAATTATTTGAAATTATTCATATTTTATCCTTACGACCGATTACTGGTCATAACTGTATAATGTGAGCACTTTCAAATAATTCATGGATAATCAATTACAAAAAAACATTTGATGATTAAATATAAACAAAATTAAAAGTTTGTTACTCTTTTAAGTCATTATCCATTTTTATAATTATCCTTTAATTTATTTTGCCAATTGGTAGCAATTATTTAAATTAATAATTTTGATTTATGTCACTACATTTGTTTTGCCTTGTATTTGTAAGGAATAGTACAAAATAGAATATGTACCACATAATCATGTTGTAGTTAATGACTTTAATCCTATGAGATAAACTTTTAATGAAAGTTTCTTTCTTCATTTCATGTTTTATGTTTCTATTTATAATTATAATTTTATAAGTTATAATGGAACATTCTTTATCCAACCACATATTATAATAATTCACGTAATATATATATATATATATATATATATATATATATATATATATATATATATATATATAGAGAGAGAGAGAGAGAGAGAGTTATGTTCATATGTAAATGATAAATATTGTGTGACCGTATGACCAATTGTAGACCAATCACCGTTTAGGGGCAATTTAGTCATTTTGTACAACATCATTATATTTCCAACTTATCAATTAATTAAATAAAACTAATTAAAATCCTATAATTAAGGAATTTAACTTATAATCACAACCTTACCTGCCGTTATTATCTTTGCCGCAACCATCATCATCTTTATCGGTTGTTTTCATCTTCATCGACTACAATCACCACAGATGCCACCATCATCATCGCATCCATCACAATCCATGCCACCACCATCTTTCTAAAATCCTTATACCTCAAACCCCAATAGTCCATATGTATCCTTCAACCATCCTGCAACGCATCAGATAAATCGCAAAAACAAAAACTAGGGCTTATCACGACTATAGTATGCATCATTAAATTAATCAACAGAAGCATCACAAAGGTAAAAACTAATCTTTGTAGCCTAAGCTTGCTGATAAGGCATCATTCTTGAAGCTTTTTACAAACGTTCATGTATTAGTCACTCTTATATCTACCACCACAAAGGTAAACAAAAAAAAAAAGGGGGGGGGGGGGGGGGCTACCATTGGTTTCTTGTTTTCCTTTCAGCTGTAACTTTGATGATTTCAACTTTTTTTAGCATTTTTATGAATCGATTTTTTATAAAAACTCTATGTTTTATATTGAAATTTCTATAATTTGGTCTAGAGCCTAGACCTTAGTGTAAAGCCAAACTGCCCACCATGTGTATGATAAAATGTCCAGGAAAATCTTATCATTGCCTAACATCTATATGATCATATTCTAGCATAATTTCATTAAAGCACAATTTCCCAACATGTTCTTGATTAAAGTACTGGAAATATCTTTATGGAGTACTAGGTGTTTAATCATTTATTACCAATCTTTATCTTTTATTTGCTATATATTTTGATCAAAAGCATGACAAATGTTTTGGTTTTCAAACGTGGTGGAAAAGTGAAGTTGAATTCTAGTTTAATGTCTTTTTCGAAGTTAATCATGAAGAGCAAGTAGATGCATTATATGGTAAGTTTTTTTATATCCCTATGTTTTATAGATGTTTATTTGTAAGCTTTCATATATTACTCTTGAATGATACTAGCTATGGAGCTTTTTTTGTCATTAGAGATGCTGATAACGAGAAAATCATAAACCTCCATGAGGCATTTAATAAATTCACTTAGCATTTACTTTTACCTTTTAATCCTAACAATGGATTTAAGATTCTGATATGCAAATGTGAGGTGAAATGAAACCAGGTACCCAACAGGAACAATGACGTGCAATTAGCTATTTTTGTAGAAAGTGAATTTCTAAGTCAACAAGTGAATTTCAAAAAGAATTTTGGCATTTTATTGGAGGATAATAGTATTGATCATTGATTTGTATTTTTAATGTAATTAAATGTTGAAGTAATCAAAAGATATATGAGTATGTTGCTCGGCTAAGAATAATTTGCAGAGGACATGGTAAAAATTTCATTAGAAATTTCATTTCTATGTGAACTGTTGTAGAAAAAAGGAACTATGAATACGATAATATATGGATTTGTTTCACGCATTGTAAAAGAGTAAAAAAAAGAGAAACATGAGAAGAAGAAGAAGGAGGAGGAGGAGGAGAAGAAGAAGAAGAAGAAGAAGAAGAAGAAGAAGAAGAAGAAAAAGAATAAAGGGATTTGATTTCTTTTTGGGTTGCCATCTGAACACAAATGCCATGACAATTAAATTCCCCAAATATATTTTGCAGTTGTTTGAATTTGAACCAGAGGACTTGCAATTCGATAATCAAAAGGAAGGGATGCAATGTTATTGGTATTCTTTAAGAATGTATACTGCAGTATTCTTTAAGAATACATACAACAATATTCTTTAAGAATGCATATTCTTTTAGCATGTATTAGCAAGTTTTCAGAATGCATCAACAAATTATAATCTGATTTGTATAACTTCATTTTTGTATGATTCTCAATGAAATATATATGAATTTTCAATATGATTTAATAATCTTTTGATGCAGTTTCTTATTATTTAGAGTATACACAATCTTATTCTTTTAGATTGTTTAATTCGCGCTAAATATCTTGTATAAATTCGCATTCTTTAAGAATGTATACGTAATATCAACAAAATGAACAAAAAGAATGAAGGTATTCTTAAAGAATTTCCAATATGTATAAATTATTATACCATATTTTTAAAGAATGGACGAACAATAATCAATTTTTTTTATAAAAAAATCTCCATCTGATTTAAAGGATACAAATTTCCTGAACTTTTGGTTAATATTCTTTAATGTATGCATTTTCCTAATTTGTTTTTAAATAAAATGTCCAGTTTACCCTTATTGGTTATTTTTATACTTGAAATAATTAAATTTTTCCAATTAATTACCATCATGCCACTATTCATCTTAACCATTTATTCTTATAATCCAATGGTCAAAAAATGATCATACACTCACATTATATTTGTTGTTCACATTTAATCCTAACCCAATATATATATATATATATATATATATATATATATATATATATATATATAGGGATAAGTTATTTTATTTTTACTAGCTATTGTATGCCAGAATGCACAAATCTAGACCAACGGATGAAATTCATCAATGTACATGATTTGAGAGTGTATGATATTACAATGGGGTAACATGTACCATATAATCATACAAATTTTATTAAAAGGTTATTTTGGACAATTAACTACACTTATAAAAGGAAATTTTCGGATATTTATGGATAATTAATTCTCCTAATTTTAAAAATATGATTTTTTTTAATTAATTCAATTTTAATTCTAACATAATTTGTAAACATAACTGATTTTATTCTGTCAGAATATCTTTTTAGTTAGAATGATGCTCTTTCAAAATTTTATTCTATTAGAATATTATTGAAGAATAACAAAGTTTTTGAATCTGAGGTTGGAAAATAACAACATTCTAATATATTCTTATACATCTAAACTTAAATACAAATTCATACATATTCTTACAGACTAAAAGTCTTATACATTTTAATATAATTATACATATTCTAAAAGAATATTAACAAAAATGAATAAAATTCTTAAAAAATAACAACATTATTAAAATATGAGTATGTTCAAACTTTATTCATTCTTCAAGTTATTCCTATTAGGTCTTCAACACATTCTTCCAGTCATTCATATCACAAATACAACAAAAACTAATAATGGTTAAAAACATGTTGTTTGCAATTAACTATCACTTTATATATTCTGGTAGAATACATAAAATATATTCTGGCAGAATACATAGATTTTATTCTGACAAAATATATTCTGACAGAATACCTAGAATACATTCAAAAGTATCGCATTTACTGCTAATATAATTTTAGATTCCAAATACACAATAACAAGGGAGAATAGAAATTGGAATTCAAAATCACATAATGAACCAAAATAATACACAAGATGAGTAACTTTCACCAATCTATATTGGCATATGATATTAAGCCTTTACTATGTTGGTATATGAAATCAAACAAAATTAATTCACTGTGTTGTCATATGAAATCAACCCCATCAGTATATACATAGAATATGGAAGACTACATACTATACATTCTCGCAGAATATTGCACATACTTTCTTTGCTTGTGCTTCTTCAATGGTTTACGTATAAGTTACAAATCAACAACACAATTACTTACTCAATTTTCATGAGATGAGATAACATAAATTAATTTCATGATCATTCTTTTAATTAGGCCTATTGAAATTATATATCCATATGATGCGAGAATTGAACCCAACAAGATTAGTGCACTTTACACAAACATAAATTGATAATTGAACCAAACATAATTGAAAGGTAAACAACTATTTGAAAAAGTAACAACCAAAACCATTACTCAAAATATAAGAACTATCTAAACTCAGTAACAATTCACTAAGGACCATAAAAAAGAGTTTTTAATGGACAAGTGACAAATTACAAAGTAAATCTTTATTTAGGCATTTAGTCGAACACTTGGTGTGCAGAAAAAAAGGACTTGGATAACTAAAAACACTTCCTAAGAAACTTATATTATTATCAACAAATAAACGGTCTGACTGAAATCTATCGAAAGAGTTAAATATATAATTTAAATTCAACAAAAAAAATCGATTAGAACCCAAAAATCGCAAAAACAGAGGCTTTAATCTGGAGAGAAATTGTAAAAGAAAGATGATGTTTTTTTCAACCCTTTGAATCGACTTACCAGATGGCTGAAATAGAGGCTATATACGAGATTGAGAGGATGACAGGTGAGCTTTTGTTTCAGCGATTGAAACTTTTTTGGGGTCGAGGTCGACTTCTGTGGGGATGGTAATGAAGGGACGATGGTTGTTGAAGAACAAACACCCACGATGAACAAACACCAGTGAATTGGGTGGGGATGGGAGCACAATCACTTGATTTGCTGAAGTGAGAAAATTGAAGATGGAAAAAAAGGTATCGACGATTTGGAGGAAGCTAGGGTTTATAAAAATATTGCAGATTTCATTTAATGATTTTCCAAAGATACAAGATTTAATTTTGGTTTAAAAAGATAAAATGACCAAGCTACCCTTATTCCTAAAGTTAATGATTTATATTTTTCTAAAATCTCATTGGTCCTTTCAAGCACACAATACTTGTCAAAAACATTTGAACCTAACTCTCTCTCTCTCTCTCTCTCTCTCTCTCTATATATATATATATATATATATATATATATATATATATATATATATATATATATATATATATATATATATATATATATATATATATATATATATATATATAAACACATTACGAACTGTTGCACTATTTATGACAAAGCGTTGTTAATGTAACATTACTTGTGCTCATTACAAAGCATCCGTTAAAAGCAATAGACAAAACTGCACAAATGGTCCCTGTGGTTAGCTGAAAAATGCCACTTTGGTCCAAAAGGGTTTTGACTAGCACCAGAGGTCCTAACTTTTCATTTTGTTGCAAGTTTGGTCCAGTTTTCTATAAACTTTTTCATAATGACTATTTTACCCTTGTTACTTTCTTTTTCTATTTTTTTATTTATTTAAATGCTTTTTCTGATTAAAAGAAAAATAAAAATCTCTCTCGCTCCCTCTCCCTCTCCCTCTCCCTCTCTCTCTCTCTCTCTTTCTCTCTCTCCTTATTTACTGTGTTGTCACAAACACTCAAACCTAATTTGTGATTATACCAGAGATCTGGAGGATCATTGATGATCTCATTTTGATGCTCCTAGATCCCGATTATCTCTTCTAAAGGATTTTATCAGAAAACTTCACCGGAGTTCATTCAATCTCGCTGGAGATACCATTATTTTCTGATTTTTCTCTCTGATCTTTTTCAGTCTAAATAAAATGTCGATGTGTGAGTTCACACAGATACTTCTGTAATTGGTTGCCGGAGAGTTTCATTTGACAGAGACCTAGAAACGACTTCCCGCCTCTTTGATTTCATCTTCAAGTGTTTAGCTCTCAATCACAACACTCTCCCGACGAAAGGAACTGCAGTCGAGGAACACAAAGCCATTAAGCTTCTAGCTGAAAAATCAAACAATATCCTAGTTCAAATCAAACCACCCTAAGCACCAATCGTTTGTATTTCTCAGTCGATCGAACCCAAGTTCAAGTACCCGATCCAATATCAACAGGTCCGGTCATGGCATCGTTCTCCACCATCATCAACGACTCAAATGGGCGTATTCGAAGAACCCCTAAATCAACAAATTGTAGCATATAAACATACTGATCTTACCCTTAGATGATTTTGACGAGACCTAGCAAGGTAGTAGTGGTTGTCGTTGGAACTTCCCCAGCAGCTGTGGGAGGTGGCGATGGCAGCCGATGGTGATTGAACTCATGACGACAACATCGATCGGTGGCAGCTTTGCCTCTTCCTTCCTCTTCTTCGGTTGTGAACAACGAGTGGAGAGAGTGAGAGGTGACACCGGTGATGGATGGGTTATGGTATTCGAAGGAGGAGGTAGATTAAGATGGTGGTGGCAGGCAGCGTTCCCAACTGCCCGTCGTGCGCTGTTTTGATGCTTGTCGACGAGAAAGCAGGTGAAAGGAGATGGGGACGGCGAAGGGAGGAAGCAGTAACTTTGATCGATGGTGGGGTGTTTGGATTGTTAAGTATTAAGAGAGAGAGAGAGAGAGAGAGAGAGAGAGAGAAGAGATCCTTTTTTATTTTTCTTTTAATAAAAAAACATTTAAATAAATAAAAAATAGAAAAAGAAAGTACCAAGGGTAAAATAGTTATTATGAAAAAGTTTATAGAAAACTGGACCAAACTCGCAACAAAATGAAAAGTTTGGACCTCTGGTGCTAATCCAAACATTTTTGGACCAAAGTGGCAATTTTCAGCTAACCACAGGGACCGTTTGTGCAGTTTTGTCAAAGCAATATCAAGAAATATAAGGAAGAGATAGTTCCATCAAAGCATAATTAATGACACATTAGCTACGAAATGTCATTACTAAAGGTAATTGCATTTGCGTCGACTCCTGGTTCCTTTAGCGATGACATATGTCGTTTGTTATGCCCTTAAATCTTGTAGTGAAAACAAATATATTTTTTAAATCTAAAAAATTAAACCCTAACCCATATAAAATAATATAATGAAATTTATTAAGAAGTCATGAAATTAAAAACATATCAGTGTGATTATCGATTAAAAAGAATTTCTTAAGGATTAATGACTTAAAATGGTAACGAACTTTCAATTTTGTTCACGTTTAGTCATTAAACTTTTTCCATATGTGATTTACCATTAAATTATTTGAAATTCTTCACATTTTGGGCTTGTGACTAGTTGTAACCGATCATAAGGTAAAATGTAAACAATTCCAAATAATTCAACGTTTAATCAAACATGAAATAAATTCCAGTGACTAAATGCGAACACACTTTAAAGTCCATTACTCTTTCAAGTCATTATTCCTATTTTCTTTTACATGATTTTGAACACTTTGTATTTGTTGTCCGGTCTCTCGCTTCCCACAATCCCACTGGCTCTTCTTTTTTTAATATATTGATTTTTGTTCTAAAAAAAACTAAAATAACAAACTTCTCGATCTTTAAATTTAAGTCCTTTCGAGTTTGGATAACCGATAAACACTTTTTAAATGTTTACCGAAACCCTTTATATAATCGCTAAATAATAACAGTTTACTTACAACTCACATACACATGGGCTAGTTCTCTACTATTCGCATTGATAACTCTTTTTCGCCACATATTAAACCAAGAAGAACTATGACATTGAGATAACGTGACACTGTGAGGTATGGGGAAACAAATATCGTCTAGTGTTTTCCCATTGCTATGGACTCTTTCACAGTGAAAAACTACTGTATTTTTTGTCTTTATCAATTTTAGTAATTTATTATTAAATCATATGTACACTTTGGCTTACCTTATTTAACCTCACAAATGGTTAAGTCAAGAAATAAAGTATGAGGCACTGATTTCAACAATATTGCATTATTTAACCTCCATGCGTGCCATTTCATAACAATATCTCTAAGGTACGCATGCCACCTCACAAATGTTTAACTTGAGAAATTAAGTCTAAGGTAGTGATGTCAACAATATTGCTTCATGATCTAATCACCAACAACACTGCTTCCGATTTCGTACATTTTAATCACTCATGGATACATGTTGTCTTTGCAAGCTACATCAATACATAACATAGTACGAAAACAATTATTCTTCGTAGTAATAACATGGAAAACACAATCCGTGAAAAAATGGTTCTTTTGCAAGTTTGTATTTGACAGTAAAGTCTTTAGAAATTCAAAAACATTTGAATTAGCGAATGAATAATTACTTTTTGTGATGTCATGTACTTCGAAGATATCAAAAGAACCTTAATTGTAGTAATTTAGTGGTCCTTTCCCATTGACGCTGAACAAGTGGATGATATAAAGTCTTTGAATTTATAATGGGGGCATTGGAAAATAAGATCACAAATTCGTGGTCACATTCATGAGTTCAATGACATTTGAACTTTCAACAAAGATATTAGAAAATTAAACCGCAAATTCATTATATAGATGGTTATTATGTGTTGGTGTTTGAAAGTATGGTTTTGAGAAATGGTCCTAGAATAACTTTATTATCATACATAAACATTCAATTAAACAGTATATGAATAAAAAGTTCAAATATATAAATTATAATCGGTAACGCAAAGCCTCATTTTATAACACTTGGATTTTACAATTTACACAAGTGATATCATTTTTCGTCCGTTTTCGTTTTAATATTTGTTAAAATTAAGGAATTAAAGTCGGATGACTATGATATCCTATGAGATTTAAGCTTTTACTCTTTGGGTTAGGTCTAACTTTTAACTTCTGACAAGATTGGGGTAACACATGTAACTTATCTATAACTACAAGGGACTAAGTTGAAATCTACCATCACAGGACCATTGACCAAAGTCCAAAAAGACTTCGAGAAGATAGGGTCAACACCCCACCAAAGCACATACGTCAGTCAATCAATTTTCTACAAAAAAATATTACTATAAATCAATCCACGTCGTAAAGATTACGAATGAATACGTAAAGAAGATCAACTCTTCAACCTCGATTCCTGCATTCCAGCATATGAACGACTTCAATTCAAGAACCCAAGTTGGAATTTCCAGATTTTGGTATTTTTCTCTCTCAGGTAATTCGTCGAACACCTGGTGTGCAATTGTTTCCGTTATTTTTGGCATATTTAATTGCGTGTTTTGTATGTCTATTTCCCACAATTGTACAAATGGGATGCTTTTGCTTTAAGCTTCCGGAAATGGGTTGCTGTTGTTAACGAATTTGTTAATTAAAGTTTCCCTTTTGCGAAGCAATCATCGTAAATTCTTATTTGTCTCCTTTCATGTCTTTTTTGGTAGGAAGTACATAAAATTTGACTAGATAAAAGTGACCTTATCTTGCTGGGTTTTGCTATATTTGGGGGAACAAGGAGTTCTTCACTTCTTTAGCTCTCTGGTTAAAATTCATGCTTTTGTTCGAATTCATCTGGGAAATACATATAAAAAAGACTGGATTGAGTGGATTCTTGGAAGTTTTTTGTGATAAGAAACCGAAATGAATGATGCTCAAAGTAGTCTGCCTCCGTTCATCGCGAAAACCTACGAAATGGTCGATGATCCGTTAACTGATACGATCGTATCATGGAGTCATAACGATCGGAGCTTCATCGTTTGGAACCCACCTGAGTTTTCCGGCGAATTGCTTCCAAGATACTTCAAGCACAATAATTTCTCGAGCTTCATCAGACAACTCAACACATATGTAAACTCATCTCTCATGACTCATTACCTTTCATGGGTTTCGTTTCAGTTTTCCTAATCGTTAATTAACTTCGTTTTACGCGTTTAATCTTTTAGGGTTTTCGGAAAATCGATCCAGAACAATGGGAATTTGCAAACGAAGACTTCATTAGAGGTCAACCACATCTCTTGAAGAACATCCATAGAAAAAAGCCCGTTCATAGTCATTCGATGCAGAACCTCTATATCCATGGAGCTTCTTCATCTTCTATCGCTTCTCCATTAACCGAATCAGAAAGAATTCGATACAACGAGGAGATTTACAGGCTGCATTACGAGAAACAATCGTTATTATTAGAGTTTCAAACGCAGCAACAAGAACAAAACGAGATCGAATCAACGGCACGTGGGTTGACAGAGCGGATAAAAGCCGCCGGAAAAAACCAAAAAGATCTCCTCTGTACTTTGGATCAAATTCTGCAAAAACCATTCAATACATGCGATTTTGCCCCTCAAGTCCCCGATAATAACGATCGTAAGAGGCGACTTTCTGCTGAACCTCACAACGATCAGTCATGTCCTTGTAACATCCCGATCTCCGAGACGCTAACTACAAACACCCTTTTGGCGCTGGATCTAGAATTGGTGGAGCAATTAGATTCTTCACTTATGTTTTGCGAGAAATTATTGACGGAAGTTCAGGAGACTCTTGACCGGAAAAAATGGCTGCCGGAGTCGGACCAGGAACCTGCAAGTTCTGAACTGAACACGGTGGCCGGAAGCGAAGAAGAAGAAGGAAGTGGGAAAAGGGGTATCGAACATGTGAGTGTTAATGATGGGTTTTGGGAACAGTTTTTGACTGAGAATCCTGGTGGTTCGACGACGGAGAATGACCGGAGGGGATTAGATCAGTATGGGAAGTTTTGGTGGAATATGAGGAGTGTAAATAGTCTTGCAGATCAAATGGGGCACCTTGCTCAAGCAGAAAGAACGTAAAATTATAGTCTATGGATAATTTTTGTATAATTGTTTTTCATTTTTGAAGATTTATCTTGTTTCCCAATAGGGTGTTTATAGATCTTGATGAGGTTTTGTAGGAACATTTCCTATTGTTTTTTTTTTTTTTTTTTTAATTTGATTTATGTAAATAAATGGGTGTTTATAGATCTTTTTGCTATATCCTTATTTTGTTACAATTTATTTTGTAATTATTTTAAATTAACTTTTTTAATATTATTTTATTGTTTTATTTTATTTTATTAATTTTCCTATAGTATTTAAATATAATCTACTATAATAAATGAAGGTTTTTTGCTACATGTCCTTTTTTCCTTCATTTAGACACATGACATTTTTTAGAATTTTTAAATTTTCTATTTTCCACTTGTCATTTTATTGTATTTTTCATTTTATTAAATTAAAATTCTACATTTAATATATAAGGTAATATATATGTAAGGTATTTATTAAAAAGGGTTTATATATGTAATGTATTCAACACATTAAAGTCTTATTAATTTTAAAAATTCAAAAAAATTCTCATTTTTCTTATAAATTCAAAATTTTCAAATTGTTAAAATTTTATATTTAATTTTTTAAATAAACTCATGTAATACATGGGTCTCACACCTAGTATTATAATAATTAATAGATATCAATTTTATTAATAGATTTACATTCTAATATTAAAATTCTTAAACTAAAACCCTTTATTTCCTTTGTTTATTTATTTAAATTTACAAAAGAAAAAAACATTTTAATTATAATAATATAATATTTTTTATTTTTCTTATAAATTAAAACTTTTTAAATAATTAGACCTTTATATTTATTTTTTTTGTTAAAATGACTCAAGGTAATATATGTCCCTCACAGCTAGTTTGTAATAGGGGTGAGCATTTGGACCGGCCCGGACCGAACCGGACCGGACCGGCTCTTGGACCAGACTGGTTAATGAGAATTTTGTGGACCATGGACCAGACCGGATGAGTCGTGTCCGTGTCCGGGTCCACGTCCGGGTTTTCTGGTTTTTGGACCCGTTTGGACCGATACAACTTTAATTGCTTAGAGTCTAATAAGTAATCTACATTGATGTATAATATTATAACTTGCAAAATTAATATGTTTCCGTTTCACGCCTAACTAATCTACATTGATGTATAATATTATAACTTGCAATTTGCAAAAATTAATTTTCCAAATAAAAGCAACTAACATATAAATCAAGTTCACCAACAAAAGTTAAACAATTTTAAGACAAACATACAAAAATATTACCGTAACAACAAAAATCATAGTTTAAACTTTAAAATCAATCAAACTAACAAATTTCATAAACTCATAATCTAATCTTCCATTGGCCTCTTCCCCATATCATTGTCATCTATATGTAACATATTTAAAGCTTGTGCAATCTCTACATAAACACAAATGAAAATGTTGTTAGTATTTAATAAAAATGAATAATTGTATAAAAAAAGAATAAAGATTGTAATTTTTTACCCAAAGTTATATCATCATCGTTCAAGATGTCATCAACGTTGTCAACTATCGGATTTGTAAACCTTATCACCCAATCTTGGGTGCATAACACAACTTCAACTATCAATGTCGATAAACTAGTTTGATACTCACTTACAACTCTACCACAAGTGCTAAACGCAGACTCGGAATTATAGTATAAAATAATACTAAAAAGCTGAAATATTTCAGTTTTGATAGCTCTACATTGAAATTTGTAACTCAATGAATATAATACCAAAATAAACAAAATTATAGTCTAAATTCATCTATAAATTGTAAACTAAATGTTGGAAAAAACCGTAAGTCAATCCGACTTAAAACGCATAAGTTATGGGTGTTTAAAAAACTTCACAGATTATAAAATCTTGCTAAAAAGCTGAATTTTTTCAACTTTGATAGCTCTACTTTGAAGGATTGTAACTCAGTGAATATAATACCAAAATGAACAAAATTATAGTCTAAACTCATCTACAAACTGTAAACTAAATGTTGGAAAAAATCGGAGGTCAATCCGACTTAAAACGAATGAGTTATGGGTGTTTAAAAAACGTCACAGCTTACAAAATGTTGCTGAAAAGCTGAATTTTTTCAGCTTTGATAGCTCTACTTTGAAGGATTGTAACACGGTAAATATAATACCAAAATAAACAAAATTATAATCTAAATTCATCTACAAACCGTAAACTAAATGTTGGAAAAAACCGCAGGTCAATCCGACTTAAAATAAATGAGTTATGTGTGTTTAAAAAACGTCACAAAAATCTTAATCATATCCTACCGGTTCTAAACCCGGTAAAAACAGGACCGGACCGGGAAAAAAACCGGACCGGACCGGCGAGAAATCTTAGAACCGAGAACCGGCCCGGGGGTCCAAAAAAACGGTCCGGTCCGGTTCACCGGTTCGGTCCGGTCCACCGGTCCAAATGCTCACCCCTAGTTTGTAATACAAAAGGATTTTCACTTAGACCATCTCTAATTTATTTTAATTTTTTTCCCAAAAAATAAAGTTAAAAATAAGATAAATAGTATTTCAACTCCAACACTATTTCATTTTTATCCTAATTTTACCCCCAAAAAAGTATATTCCTATTATATTACGATCTTCTAACTTATATGAATTATCATAAATAGGGACGTTCCTGAGAAATTAAATATTCTCAAAAGCCTAGGACGAACAAGAAAAAAAAAGGTCCATATCTTTATTATAACTTTTATTTTTAAATTAAAATATATAATGAAAAAATTAGGTCTTAGAACCGAGAACCGCCCCGGGGGTCCAAAAAAACGGTCCGGTCCGGTTCACCGGTCCAGTCCGCTCCATCGGTCCAAATGCTCACCCCTAGTTTGTAATACAAAAGGATTTTCACTTAGACCATCTCTAATTTATTTTAATTTTTTTCCCAAAAAATAAAGTTAAAAATACGATAAATAGTATTTCAACTCCAACACTATTTCATTTTTATCCTAATTTTACCCCCAAAAAAGTATATTCCTATTATATTACGATCTTCTAACTTATATGAATTATCATAAATAGGGACGTTCCTGAGAAATTAAATATTCTCAAAAGCCTAGGACGAACAAGAAAAAAAAAGGTCCATATCTTTATTATAACTTTTATTTTTAAATTAAAATATATAATGAAAAAATTAGGTCTTAGAACCGAGAACCGCCCCGGGGGTCCAAAAAAACGGTCCGGTCCGGTTCACCGGTCCGGTCCGCTCCATCGGTCTAAATGCTCACCCCTAGTTTGTAATACAAAAGGATTTTCACTTAGACCATCTCTAATTTATTTTAATTTTTTTCCCAAAAAATAAAGTTAAAAATAAGATAAATAGTATTTCAATTCCAACACTATTTCATTTTTATCCTAATTTTACCCCCAAAAAAGTATATTCCTATTATATTACGATCTTCTAACTTATATGAATTATCATAAATAGGGACGTTCCTGAGAAATTAAATATTCTCAAAAGCCTAGGACGAACAAGAAAAAAAAGGTCCATATCTTTATTATAACTTTTATTTTTAAATTAAAATATATAATGAAAAAATTAGGTCTTGTCCCCCCCCCCCCCCCCCCCCCCAACGACACCCCATGATCATACACACCCTTCTATTAATTTAGTTTTAACAAATATATAATATATATTTTTCATTACAATGATATTAAATAAATAAGATTATATTTATAATATTATAAGCTTTTGTAAAATATGTTATCGTGTTTTAAAATTTCAATATGTATTTAAATTTTTATATGAATTTGATAAACAAAGGACAAACTTTATATTTATAATTAATTAATATAATTTAATATATAACACAATATTTTAAGTATTAAATATTACATGTAAATTATTATTAGTAGATAAAATTAAACTAGAAATGTAAAATATATAAAAAGAAGAAAAACTAAAACCGACAACTTAAAGTTCATCCATATTTTAGGGGAAAAGAATAGTATAACACCATATTTGATGTTATACTATTCATTTCTCTCAAAATAAGAGAATAAATGGGATATGGTTGGAGATGAATAAGGAAGAAATTGAGAAAATAATAAAATATGAGAGTGAGTTGGAGATGCTCTTAACACCAACTTTATTAATTTTATTTTCCACATAATTTCTATTATGCTTTGTTACTTAGCACCAATTTTATTAATTATATATTTTTGATATAATTTCTATTGTGTTTTATTATATATTTGATATTTTTATAATTTTACTATTAAATATGGTATATGAGTGTAATTATTTTAAATATAGACCATTTTTGTAATTTGGATATTACAAAATACAAATGAACCATTTTTATAATTTAGTATTACACAGAAATCTTTTTTTTTTCTTTTTTTTTTTATGTTTTGTTACATATTTGAGTATTTGACCATTTTTTATAGTTTTACTATTATATACGGTATATGAGTGTAATTTTATTTTACATGCATACTGTTTTCGTAATTTCGATATTACAAGATACAAATGAAGCATTTTTATAATTTTAGTATAACATAAATATTTTTTTTCATAACACGGATTTCTATTTTTCAATAAGATCAATTAATTGGTTATTTTATTTAATGCCACTTTTATGGGAACATCATACATACATATAAAGCTAGCATTTTTTTTTCTTGAATCTCATGTATTTGAAACTTCCATTTTTTTTTCCTTTCACCACATTCATTTGAAACTCCCATGACTTTTCAATTTTTTTATAATAATAATTATAATTTGGTAATTAGGTTAAATAAATATCAAATCTAAAGTGTATTCATATATAAACTAAATTTCAATACTAAAATAATATATTTAATTCTACATATAAGATTATGTTTTTTAACTTTTAACATATTATACTTAATTTATTAGTTTTAATATATTGTTGGATGCAAACCATTATCATTTTAAAGGTATAATTTTGACCAATTTGTATAAAATACTTAAATTATTAATTAAAATATAACATTATAAGCTCAACTTAAATATAAATTTTATTTAACTTAAACAACCCAAAAATTATTTTATAAATAGTTAAAAGTGATAAATTGTAGTGTCTTTCTAATAATGATTGTAAGTTGGTTAATAAGGTTAAATAAATATCAAACCTAAAGTATAATCATAAATAGACTAAATTTCAATTTTAAAATAATATCTTTACTTCTATTTATAAAGTTATGTCTTTAAATTTTAACATATTATATTTAATTTATTAGATTTAAAATGTTGTTGCATGTAAACCATTATCAGTTTAAAGCTATAATTTTTGAACAGTTTGGACAAAATACTTAAATTGTTAATTTAAATATAACATTATAGTGTCAACTTAAATATAAAGTTCAGTTCCACTAAAAAAACAAAATAATATTTTTTTAAATAGTTAAAAGTGATAAATTATTGTGATAAATGCAAAAACTAAATTGTAATATCATTTTAACTAAAATATTTCCTAAATATATTTATATAATCGTTAAAAATTTTCAAATAAGTAGCTTAAAATAATTTATAATAACAATACTTAAAAATAGCTCTATATAAATGGTTATATTGTTACCTTTAAAATCAAAAAATAATGTTTGATGTTTTAAATAATTATAATGATAGAAATTAAAACATTAAGCAAATAAATTTTAAAAAAATAGTTA
This sequence comes from Lactuca sativa, assembly GCF_002870075.4. Lineage (NCBI taxonomy): Eukaryota > Viridiplantae > Streptophyta > Magnoliopsida > Asterales > Asteraceae > Lactuca > Lactuca sativa. The sequence goes on along the minus strand of NC_056629.2, from coordinate 35,551,185 downwards.
AAAATAACAACTATAAATAATATTAAACCATATATTATATTTAATTTTATTGATGTGTAACTCGCGAGTAGAAGTCATTCAAACGATTGAAATTATGACGTTATAATAGATTTATATATTATCATATAATTCAAAATAATCAATATATTATATCAAATTAATATACGAATTATTATATCAAATTTAACAACAACGTTAGTGTTATATTTTAAAAAATATATGTTTGTAAAGACTTCAACTATATAGGTGTTTCTGCGCATTACAATGTCAACTCAAATATAAATTTCAGTTCCATTTAAAAAAACTAAAGAATATTTTGTAAATAGTTAAAATTGATAAATTGTAGTGATAAAAGCAAAAAACTAAATAGTGATCTCAATTTAACTAAAATATTTCTAAAATATATTTTTATAATCTTTAAAAGTTTCCAAATAAGTAGCTTAAAATAACTTACAATAACAATAGTTAAAAGCAACTCTATATAAATGATTATATTGTTAGCTTTAAAATAAAAAACAATGTTTGATGTTTTAAATAATTATAATGATAGAAATTAAAACATTAAGCAACTAAATTTTAAAAAATTAATTAACAATAAAAACAACTATAAATAACATCAAATCATATATTATATTTAATTTTATTCATGTGTAACTCGCGGGAAGAAGTCATTTAAACGATTGAGATTATGAAGTTATAATAAATGTATATATTATCATACAATTCAAAATAACCAATATATTATATCAATTTAGTATATACAAATTATTATATCAAATTTAACAACGACGATATTGTTATATTTAAAAAATTATATATTTGTAAATACTTCAACTATATAGGTATTTCTGCGTAACGCGCGGGCATTCGTCTAGTTTCTGTAATATTAAGGGTATATAAGGTCTCTTTTTAATTTTTTTTCAATATGGTATTATATGCATGAATCATTTAATTTCAAAAGTTACACGAGACCTATTTTTTATAATCTTGCTATTATACTATACTGGAACAATTGTTGTAATATACATACACTATTTATGTAATTAATTCTTATGTGGACAATTTTTATAATTATTTTTTATATGGATCATTTAAGTACATTTTTAATTTTTCCAAGGACCCTTTTTTTAATTTATAAATCATACAAGGAACATTTCTATAATAATTTCTTACATGAATATTTATGAATCTTAGCTTTTCCCATGTACCATTTATAACTTTATGACTTGGTAGAGCTTCTCCAACCATAAACATAAAAATTATAATGATTTAACATCATTAGATTTCATTCCAACCAAACTTTAAAATGGTGTTTTATAGAGGTCTTTCATTCTTAGCCTCTATATTTGGTGTAAAAACACAAAGATGGTGTGATATTTAAAGATTGATTGGAGTGAAAATGACCTCTAAAGCGGTGTTTTAGAGGTCAATTGGTGTTGGTCTTGCTTGACATTTTTGTAATTTTTTGAAAAAATAAAGACCTATTTTTCATTTTTCCTGAAAATGATAATTAAAGGATGGTAGTAGTGTCGTAAAACTAACCAATTATTTGCTTTTTTAATAAAATGTTATTAATTTTCAAAATATGCTATTAGAAATAGAAAAAATAAAACATTCATTTGTGTTTATATATATATATATATATATATATATATATATATATATATATATATATATATATATATATATATATATATATATATATATATATATATATATATATATATGAAACAACCAACCATATATTAAAAAACAAGAAAAAGAACATTAAGGCCCCGTTTGATAGTTACTGACTGAGAAAGTGCTGACCGGAAAAGGTCTGTCTAGGTAAGAAATTATGTTGTTTGATTGTACATTTGACTGAATGCGGTGAGTGATGAAAAATGACCATTTTACTCTGCTGTTATATATAGTGATGAATTAAGTTGCTGAATTTAATTCATGTCCTTAGATGCCTTTTATTCATGTTTTCCTTGAGTTAAAAACATATGATTTGGTAGTGGATCAATGATTTAGTGTACGTTAAATGACTTTCCTATCCCTCACAAATTCAGATTTCATAAAAGTAGAGCAATACACACAAAAAAAATTCTTAATTCATAACAATAACACATCTAAACACAATATTTCATAAACAAATTCATATTTCATAAAGTTAGAGAAATACCAAAAAAAATTCTAATTCTAATTTGTATAAGTTGAGTTTATTATGTTGATAGATTGGAGATGGACTGGGGAAAAACCCAAAATACAAATGAGAGGAGATTTGATTCCCCGCATTCGTCGGGGATAGGAATGAGAATAAGGACGAGGTTAGACACTCGACATGAGGATAAAGATGGTCAACCCCACCCCAAACCCGTCCCATTTTCATCCCTATCTAAGATGAGACGATCTTTACCTATTTTATATATATGAAAAAAGTAGGTCAATGTGCTCTATAATTATATATATAATAGTTTGTTTGACAAAATATTTTTTAAGGATAAGTTAAACTTTTCACACGGTTCAAAAGAAACTTCAAAAGAAACAAGAAGCAAATCAAATAGTTTGTTGATAAAACTCTTTAACAAATAACATTATTATAACAGTTTAGCCTAGCTTTCAACAAAGTCGACCACGATTTTTATTTATGTATGCGAATTTAATATATACAAATATTTTTGGAAAATTTTAACATATTTTTGTTTTTATTTGTTCTCACTTGTTCTTCGTAATTTCGTGCATCCATTTTCCTTATAACTTCTTCCATCAATGATTGATAGGTGATTTGTTTGTCGCTAGTCTAAAGACGCCTATGATGTGGTGTAGATAGATAAGTTTCTTGACAAAATTACAAGACTACACGTAATACACCAAAATGCAATTTATTGTCTTTCAATTGTATTACATTATATTTTGTATTTTTTTTATGGTTGTTCTTTATAAATGTAGTTGATACCGCTGAATGGAGGTGGAGTCACTAAAACCATATTTTTGTCATGCCACGTCACTATCATGTTATTCTTACCACAAAAATATGATTTTTTTTGCCACATATTAAATGTGTGTTTGACGTGCCACAATTAATTTATTTTTCGAGTTTTTTATGTTGTTGTGTTTGACAAATCAGAAAATTGCTTATAAGCTAGCTTTTTAAAAAACTACATAGGTTGTGTTTGGCGCGCCACAATTAGCTGATAAGGTAGCCGATAAGCTAACTTATTTTTCGAGTTTTTTTAAGTTGACTTTTTTGGCATGACAAAAAGTAGCTTATAAGCTATCTTTTTAAAAAAGTTAGTTATACTAGTTTTTTTAGGAGCTTTTTAAATTTTTTTTCAAATATAACTTTTAATTAATTATATAAACGTATTATTTTAAATGTCATTTTATATCTTTCAGTTAGCTTTTCAGCTAGTTTTACCAATGTCATTTTTTATCAGCTGAGTTTTCAGCTATCAACTAGTTTTTTATTTAATAACTAGTTTTTCAGCCATCAACCAGTTTTTCAGCTAACAACTAACTTTTCAGCTATCACGTCAAACATAGCCTAAGACTAGCTTTTTAGTATCTTTTTAAAAATTTTACAAATATATATATATATATATATATATATATATATATTAATTATAAAAACACATTCTCTTAAATGTCATTTGATGTAATTTTATATCTTTAATCTACCTTTATAGCTAGTTTATCAAACACTATTTTTTATCGGCTAGTTTTTCAACTATCAGTTAGTTTTATATTTAACAACTACCTTTTCAACTATCAGTTACATTTTCAATTAACAACTAGTTTTTCAGCTAGTACGTCAAACATAGCCTAAGTATGAAGCCATAGTTAATTTTTTAAAAAGTTTAATTTAAATAAAAACACCAAATTTCACTAATTTAAATAACAATAGTACATACTAAAATTAAATAATTTAAAAAAATAAATAAAAAACACATGAAACTTAAAAAAAACACAAATAAAATAACTAAAATATGTCAAAAAATGAAAAACACAAGAAACTAAAAAAAACACACAAATAAAATAACTAAAATATACTACATGAAGTCTTCATCTAAGAACTCGTCTTCCGAGTCATTCAGGCAATGCAAACTAAGATTAATGTGTTGAATCCCGCACATGTGTTCCACCAAGTCCATGTGAAGATTGTGAAATGTTTTAGTGTTACGTATTTCTACTCTCATATCCATGTACTCATTGTCACCAATTTATGTTGGTTGTGTCTCAGGGATGATTTCATGTTCATCATACGCACATATCACTCTTAATTTATCTTCAATAACCATATTATGCAATATGATACATGCATACACGACTTCTTGAAGTTTCCCTCACCGAAAAAAGTGTTGGTTTTTTGAATATGTACCAACGTTTCTTAATAGCTCCAAAGGCCCTCTCGACATCCTTCCTAACTCTTTCTTGAGCTCTCTTGAATTTTTTCCATCTAGAATCATGTGGACACGAAAATTATTTAACAAACATTGTATACTCAGGATAGATCCCATCAACAAGATAATAACCATACTTATATGGTGTTCCATGCACTTGAAAAGATGAATCTGGTGCAGAACCGTCATATATGTTGTTAAATATATTAAGAACGTTGATGTCGTTAATCGAACCGGGAGAACAAAAAAAAGCATGCCAAATCCAAAGATCCTGTGACGCCACCACTTCAAGTATGACCATTGGGTGACCATGATCACCTCAGGTAAATTGACCATGGTGTAAGGTAAGTCAATTTTCCTATGCCCAATGGAGATAATCTAAACTTCATATCATTCCAAGAAAGCCATATACATTAGCATGGCGAACTTGCAATTAGGCTTATGCAAATATTTTGGACCATAAATCTTAATCACATATTTGCAAAAGTAATGGAGACTATCTCGCGCGGTCCTAACGGACATCCTAAAACTCTCATCCAACACATCAGGATGAATGTCATATGCTAATTAACGAAGTATGACTGTGTATTTTGTAACGAAGTGAAATCGAGTGTACCTCTAGCATTAGAATGTTGTTGGAAAAAACTACACTCCCTTATTAAATCTTCGACTATACGTTCATATAAAGGTTTGAACATTTTGAAGCTTCTTTGAAGGTAGTACCCTTTAAAAGTGACATTATCGTCAAAGCAGTCTTGCATCAACCGTTGCTGGGCTGGTTCACGGTTTCTCTGAATATATCGTTGTGTTCTTCGTTCCGAACTTTCGACTACGTTCAATCCACTATTTGAGCAGCACCGACAATAACATCAAACATAAATTGAAATTCTTCAGAAGACGAAGATGTCAGCATTTTCTAATTATTTTGAAAGAGTAAGTAATTAAAAGATATAAAAATTGGATTTAAGTTTGGAGAAAAGGGTAGTGATGTTTTATTTATAGGTAAAAAAGAATATATATATATATATATATATATATATATATATATATATATATATCGATTTTTTGACCATTTAAGGTCTAAGAGGAAGAGCAAGATAGTAAAAGAAGAAAGAGAAGGTGCGGCTAAATCTTACTGTCTGCGGCTAAACTGTGCCTCAAACCACATGATGGGGGTAGTGTTCCCTTTTAACACTGTGGCAAAAATATGGTAGAACCGCAACCACTCTCTTGGATCTAAAAGTTAAAAGATATAGCTCATATCTAAAAATTGGAAGCTCAAAATTATAATTTTTATGTGTAACAGTGTTATATTTTGTTTTTTCTTATAATATGTTTTTTGTTAAATTAGTTGGTAGTTGATAGCTAACAATAAAAAGTTATAAGTTTTAATTTTTATTTGTTCAAAAAAAATATCTTTTAAATCTTTTAAAATGTGTAAATTTACATGAAATAAAAGGGTTAATGACCTAGAAATGTAACGAATTTTGGTCTGTGTCCACATTTAGGTAATCATGTTTTTTTCGTTCACATTTGACCATTGAACTTGTTTGACCTGTTCAAAATAGGGTAATATGACTAGTAATTAGCAGTAACATTACCCTATTATGAACATATCAAACAAATTTACTGGTCAAATGTGTACGAAAAAACATGGTTACCTAAATATAGACAAAAACCAAAGTTCCTTACCCATTTTGGTAATATTGGTTCTTTATGTTAAGTGCAAGTAGTCATAAGATTCATTGATTTGAAATGAAATTGGGTTGTTTGGTCTTGTGTATGAGGAGATGGTTAAGTCTTGGGCCAACCCAGTTTAGGTCCAGCTAGTTGGGGGTTAGACTGTATACGCTTAAGGGCTAGGTTGTATGTGTTTTAACGACCGAGCAACATAGTCTAGCCCATGACTAGCCGGGACTAAACTGGGTTAGACCAAGCCTAACCTAATTGTTCATTGACTGTCGGAGCCTGATCCCAGGGCACACAGTCCCTAAGACGATTCTTGTCCAATATTACCAAAATGGGTAAGAAACTTTGGTTTTTGTCCGTATTTAGGTAATCATGTTTTTTTCGTACACATTTGACCAATAAACTTGTTTGACCTGTTCATAATGGGGTAATATTACCGTAATTACCGGTCATATTACCCTATTTTGAACATATCAAACAAGTTCAATGGTCAAATGTGAACGAAAAAAACATGCTTACCTAAATGTAAACAAAGACCAAAGTTCGTTACCTTTCTAGGTCATTAATAGGACTGTTCACTTTTTGGATAAAACCGAATTGTCCAATTGGACAATTTGGATCGGACAATTTGGTTCGGATATTCGGATTTTTGGATTGGTTTTAGCAAAACCGAATTATTATTTTGGATTGGTTTTGGTTTATAAAATAAAAACCGAATAGTCCAAGAAAACTGAATTGCACTTTATTATTTTGTTCTTTTTAATATACATCTTTAATAATTTATAAATTTACTAACTTATTCTTTTAGTATATTAAAAATTTTCATCTATTATAATACTTTAATACGTATTTCTTATAAAAAAAATTGTCTATAAAGTAGTAAACTATAATATATTTTTCCTGATAGTTATTTATAAGTTTTAGTTCACAAATAATTAAACAATATTTTTTAGTTTATATTATAGAGTAAGTTAATACATACTAAAGTTATATATTTGTTGAAATGTCTTCATTCTTGAAAACCGAATTGTAAAAAACCGATCCAACCGAATTATAATTTGGTTGGATCGGATCGGATTTGAATTTAGTTTGGACTATTTGGATATACGTTTTGAAAACCGAAATTAATTTGGTTTCACTTGATTGGATCGGATTAAACCGATCCATCCAAACGAACACCCTAGACTCATTAACCCGAAATAAAATAGTCAAAAGCTTTCAAAGCTGTTTTATTTAAAACTTTTTGTTTAAAATATTAAAACTTAAATGTTGGTATGGTGAACAATTTTTTATCATTTTTTTAACTTGAGGTTTTTTTAAATATAAAAGCCAAAAGCATTACAAATTTTTTTAAAAATATGTTATATATATCCTACGTTTGTTGATTACTATCGATTATTTTTTAACAATAATTTACAGCATCGTATATATTATTTTTCAATAATAATTTAGAGCATTTTAGTGGGGATTTTTTTTTCAAGTTTATTACTATTGATTTTTATGTTAACCACTTATTCTATTAGAGTATAAAGTTTATTTATTTATTTATTTAGTTTATTATTTTTCTGTTTATCACTCAATATATATATTGAATGATTAATATTCGTCTATATTTTATTACTAGTTTATAGCCCGTGAGAATCACAGTTACAAAATTAATTAAATTTTTATAGTAAAAACTCAAAATTATTAATTAATTATTTTAAATAAATTATTAATTTAGAGTTTTTTTAGTTATATAAATTTTAATAATTTATTTAAATAAATATGTGAAATTATATCATTTGTATTATTTTTATTTTAGTTTTTATTATAATATTATTAATTTAATGTAATTAAAGTGGAAATTTTAAATTTTGAAATTTGAAATGGAGTTGACAAGTGTATACATTAATTAGGAGACATAATAAGGTGACACATGACAAAAAAAGAATAAAATATGCATTAATTAGTAGACCTAATATGATGACACATGTCAAAAGGAGAATAAAACTATTCTTTTATTAGAATAGGGATTTAACCCCTCATACTTTAGTTATACTTTATTTTACCCTGTTAAATATATTTTATTTTTAAATGTTATTTATTTATTTTCTAAGTAATTATTTCTATTAAATATTTAATGATATTTCATTTATAAAATATAAAATTATTATGATTATATAATTTTTTTCATTCGTTTTTATGACTATTCTGTAACGATTTTTTTTATATTTACGTTTTTGAAAGATATGTTGTAATATTTTTTGAAGAAATTATTGTAATATTTTTAATAAAATTAAAATATGTGTATTTAAAAAAAAGAATAATTAAATAAGCGGTTTTAAAGAGCATTTTAGATATATATAGATAAATTAGTTAAATTCTTAGAACAAATTATTGAAATCATCCACGTGGTTTCTTAAAATTATGCGTTTGGTCCATAATATTTTGTGTGCACTCGGATCATCCTTATGGTACGATTTTATTGCATTTTTAGTCCCTATCACATGTAAGATGACTAATTACTTGTAACATCCGAAATCTAGAAGATCAATTATGGAAATAAATTCCCTTTTTAGGGGCCAACTCATCGAGTTTATGGCATAAACTCGACGTGTTGGAAGCTTTTGGGGCGCGTGTTTTTAAGGACCAACTCGTCGAGTTGGTGTAGCGAACTCGAAGAGTTGGACGCTATTTGAGAAAACCCTAATTTTAGGGTTTTGTACCCTATTTAAAGACCTTAACTCCCTTAGTCGGCCTCCTTACCAACCTCCTTGTCCAGAAAACCCTAATTTCGTGTATTATCATTCAAGGTTGAGTGTGTGAGCTTGGAGAGTTGGTTTTTGGCGTTCTTTGGAAGGAGTTTGAAGAATGACGGTTCTTAGTTTGGAAGGAAGGCTTTGGATCCAGAAACTCTCCATTTGTTGCAGTCCTTTTGAGGTATAAAGTCGAAACCTTGTGTTGTTATCTCCTAGATCTCTTTGTGGGATGTTTTAGCTTGATTTTTGGGTGTATGGTTGGGTTGTCCAAAGGTTAAGGGTTTCTAGGGTTATTATGTTAGATCTGACCCTTTTATGACCTCTCTTGGCATAAAGTTGCAAGGTTTGCTAAGTCCTAAGTCCCATCCATGCATTAAGTCCTTTATTAAGCCATTTTGGGCTCTAGGGTTCATTTCTTGCATGCATGGACGTAAAGTTTGGAACTTTACGTGATAATCCAGCCTTGGGATGCTAGATCTGTGTTTTTGGACTATGTTTTGAGAGTTTAAGGGCTTAATGGGTTAAGACTCAATCTATTAAGTCAAGGATTCGAGTTTGGGTTCATTGTAGTGGTTTTTAAGGGTAAAGTTGGAAACTTTACCCTTCTACTCATCATTTGGGAAAAGATCTGAGAATGGAAGCTTCTAGATTCAATGGAAACAACTTAATACATTAATCTGTTTGATTCTTGGCCAACTCAACGAGTTCATGAGGAGAACTAGGCGAGTTGATGCAAGTTTGCCCGATCGTGCATTTAATGGAGAAACTCGACAAGTTGAAGGACAGCTCGGCGAGTTGGGTCAACTCGGATCGTTGACTTTGACTTTTGACTTATAATTTAGGGAATTATAGGCTTAGTATAAGGCTCGTATGGGGTTGGGCCTAATTTGGAAAATAGGGCCATTAGTCGACTTTGATGGATCTAGTAGTTTCTGGTATTTTGAGCTTGAGTTGTTAATGGGGCATCAGAATACAAAGTGTTTGGACTAGAAAGAATGGTTGGCCTTAAGGCAGGGCCATGTGAGGAGTTTGGGCCCAATTTGGAAAATTGGGCTATTGGTTGATTAGTGGGCCCTTGGGCCATTCAGATTATAGTTTGGGTCATGGGCTTGGACGAGGCTAGCTTGGGGGTAAAATGGTCCTTTTACCTTAGGTATGGAGTTGTGGTTATGGATTGGAGCCCAATTGTTAATTGGGTGTATTATTCATATTACTAGTTCGGGAAGCCGTTAGGGCAGCAGCTAGGGATTCTTTCAGTGAGCTTCTGTAGTGCGAGGTGAGTCTCCTCACTATATCCATGGTTCAAAGGCTCCAATGCCAGCCCATTATGTGTTATGTGGTATGATAGTTGTTCTGTGATATGTGGTATGCTAGTTGTCTCTATGATACTTGCATGGAAGACCTCGGGGGGGGTGCCCGAGGCAGTTGGATATCAGACCATGGGGGTGCCCATGGCATTCCAGGCAAAGACCATGGGGGGAGCCCATGGCATTTCGGATAAAGACCATGCGGGGGAGCCCATGGCAGTTACATGTATGTTGCATGATATTCTGTGGTTGTATTTTGTATAGTATCTGGGGAACTTACTAAGCTTTGTGCTTACGGTTTTTAGTTTATGTTTCACGTACTCCAGTTTTCAAATGAAAGAGCTCACACGTACCACATGTTTCCGCATTTTGTGAATTACTCTGATTTGATGATGTTTTTGCTAACTCTTGGTTACATTGGTTTCATGATAAAGAAATGTATTAACGATTTACATTAGTAATGTTATTTTTATATAGATCTTAAATGCATTGGCCTACTCCTAACTCCACACCTAATCATCTTCTATCTCTTTCTAGTTTCTCGTCCTTTCCTCTATGATGACCATTAGTCTGGTAGTTTTTCTTTAGCGCTAGAGATGTTGTCGGAGTCACCATTACCATCCGACCTGTAACAACATCGCCACCTACATACGCCTTCCTATCATCTTCAACTACTTCTCCTTTCTACTGTCTCCCCTATAACGACCCAAACTTCCTACTCCATCATCGATCTTACTTTCTGTTATGTTCACTTGTTAAGTTACCCTATTAGCTTGGTTAAAGTTAACTTTTAGTGACCAAGGTACAAGAAAATGATTATTGATCATGTATATGGGTCATGGGGTCATTTTATCACACTTTAGGGGCCTAGAATAAGAGTTATCAAATATTTAAAGAAACTAGACACTAAAATCCGAGAATCACATCATTTTACAGCCAAAAAACCCTACTTTGCAACCTCCAAGTCCATTTGAAGTGATTTCATTGTTGGATTAAGATGTCTAAGGTCCTAACTAAATTAGTATAATGTTGATGAATAAAAGTAAAGTCCTTTTTGGGTTGCCCTCATAACCAGGAATGGATTGGATTGATCATAGGAGATAGATAAATGATTGATTAATATATTAATTAAAAATAGTAATACTTAATTAAAAATTAATTATAATTAATTTGCATTTAATTATGGGTTAATTTGAACTAAGTAAAGGTACAAGGCCTGAGCTGTAATTTTTCAATAGTTGGACAAACGAGAGGATATAGAACCTCCCCATATGGTGGACGATTTTAGTGACCTTGGATATGGTTTCCAGAAGCCTCTAACTTATAAAAAGAAACCAGTTAATTACTGATTTAAAATATTATTATTTTAAGTTCAAATCTAGGATTTCTAGGATTATCAGACAACTATATACAATTTGCACACCCTTGTATTTTTGGCTACACATAACCACAAGAGAAATCCAAAATTTCTCTTTCCTTTCCCCTCTCTCCTTTAATCTTAGGGTTTCTTGAGTTTTAGGTGTGACACATTAGAGGCTACCATACTTTTGGAGCTAGCTTTCCAGGGAGACTTCAAGAGATGATTATCGTAATTTGATTTAAGCAAAGGTATGTGGTTCTACCCATATTTTGATTATGATATCGTTTTCTAGATTTTGTTTCATAAGTATGTTGCTATTAATAGTGAAAATACATAGATCTGATTTAGGTTTCATGTACACTTAAGAGTTAAGTGAAATTCCGCATGTACAGTAACATCCTAAAGTCCCAAGCTAAAAATTTTCATCTTTAAAATAATATAACATCCATTTTTAATAAATTTGCATTCATGATAAATCATTTGTTCATAACCATTATTGACAAATCAGAGTTATAATGAAAATAGTGCGGAATCTCGAATCATAAAGTTGCTGATGTGTTTGTACAGTTCTGCCTTCGCAATCCGATAAGTACCTGCAAAGTATTTAATCCACAACTATAAGTACAAAGCTTAGCGAGTTCCCCAAAATATCTAATACAACACAACATAATAATCAGCTATGGGTTATCAACAATCATGAGGACTATCAACAGTCCTAGTGGGCTAACAACACGTCCTGTGGATTAACAACACACCTCACGGGTTATCAACAACCATAGAGACTATCAGCACTCACATAGACTCACAACAGTCTAGGAGATTATCAACAACTCAGTTCACATATAACAAATATCAACAATTAAGACCTCACTGGCCAACATGCACATATTATCATACATGAAAATATAGTGAGAAGACTCACCTTAATCCTGAAGATAAGATAAACCATCCACACGAGTTGATGATATCAAGCCTCCTCTTGCTAATCATATCAATAATAAAACCCTAATTAACAATCAAGGAAAAGACTGGCCCACGAAAGGTATAGGCTCACAATTAAACCTCTTTTGGGCAAAAGACCATTTTGCCCTTCCAATATTAAGTCCAAAAGTCAAACCAACCAAAAAGTCAATGGTCAACCCTTAGTTGACTTGCACCCTATGTAACTAATCTATTCCCTGGATAGAGCTACACCATGCGTACCTAGATAACACCTTGCATAGTGCCCCTGATCCTAAAAACTTCTATTAAGCTCTTAAAATAGCAAGCCAAACTCTCAAACTCCTTATATGGACCTTAACAATGTTTTAATAGATAAAGTTTCCAACTTTACCCATTAAGACACTCCAATCAATCAAGATCTAAACTTTATGCACTAAAATGACCAAAAATGCTAACACAATTTGCATGGCTTAATGAATAAGCACCAAAGCACAACTTTCCAAGTCCAAAAAGTCGGAAAAGTGTTTTATATAGTTCAAAAGGTGTTACAGTTGCCTCAACTCCCAAAACACAAGCTCAAGGGACCAAAAACTAACCAATATAACAATTAACAAGATATATGAAACTAATGAGCAAGATAGAAGCTTTTTACTCACAATAGTCCAGGAATGAAGCAACCTTATTGGATCTATACTTGAACCCTTTTCCTATACACTTTGCAACCACCTTGTTCTTCAAGATTCAACCTTCCAATGGATAAATAATATCATAAATGATGACAAGGATCAAAACAAGTAAAAGGAGACTAAGGTTTCTCATGGAATGATCTTAGATGATGGAGGCTGGTCATGAGAGGGTTTCCCAGAAGTTAGAGCCCTTAAATAGGGCTCAAAACCGAATAATTAGGGTTTTGATCTACCACAACTATGCCATGATTATGTCAATTTACGCCATACGTAGCTCCTTAAAAACATCTTCCTCATTCAACATCTAGCCCTGCGTAACTTTCCTACACCATGCGTAGAGCAAAACCCCCATTTTCGTATTCAACTTCAAACAACCTTGCCTTCTTCATTCCAAGTCTGTTTTTGGCATTCTTTATATGCATGGAAAGGTATTGAAGATCCCCACAATTCTATCTAGTTACTTTTTGGGTTAATACTTGTTGAACTAAAACCACGATCCACGCAAGAAGCCCGACATATGACTTTTCCTATTTTATCCTTTGGTTCCAACACACCAATCATGGGATAAGGTCTCATAACTAATATTATCATCCCACAATAAGGTCTGCAATTTACTTCCTCAAATCCCAAAGCTTTTGTATGATCGAATTACGGTCCACAAACCCTGAATTAAGGAACATCTCGAAACTAGGTGTTATAATCCCCCCCACTTAAATTAGATTTTATCCTCAAAATCATTCCTTACTACTTCCTCTACCACACCATTCGATCCATACATAACTTCCTAAATCCCAATTAAGAACAATAAGTCATCTTACATTGAAAACTGTTAACCAACACCGCTATTGAAGCCCAATATTTAGCAAAAATCACACACCCTAACGAAGAACGAATCTTAACATTCTTCCCTCAGCCAACGAAAGAAAACCCAACTGCCTTGCCTAAAAACTAAAAAGCCTAAATTATGTATCACTTCCCGACAGACAGAACCATCCAAGATTTTCCCTAGCCTCGCGCCATCTTATTGATAACTGGGTACAAAATCCATGATCGACAGTCGTTGGCGACAACCTGACATACAAGCCTAAGTGTGAAATAGAAACCAACTAAGCCTAAACTAGTCTACAAATCCCCTTGGTTTAAAAGCCCTACATTAAGACATAGAGATAAATAGACGAAAGAACATTGGTTATAATCATCCTATCCCAAATTCAGATATCATGACTGGGGTCCTAAAACACACAACCAACTTCCTAATAAGTCATGGTTAACTAACTGCTCCAACGAGCGAAACCATGCTCAAAACCAAACTCACGTGACATCTAAGTTCCCAAAACAGCTCAGGTGCATAATAATCATCTGATACACCCAGGAAACATATAACCACCTGCATTACCGGCCTCCTAGTGTTCTAACAAACATACCACTACCCCTATGTCAATCCAAACAACTATGAGTTTTTTTGGAAACCCTAAGACTATCAACAGTCCTAAGGACAACCAGTAGTCCTAGACTCATCTGCAACTTCTCAAATACTCATGATAGCCATCAGCTATTAAAACTCAGCTAGTCTAGCATATGCCCAACTATGGCATAGGTAAAATAGTGGGAGAATTCATGCAAAACCTCATCATAAAATGAACACGAATTCTCTACGAGGAATCTAAATAATAAACTGCTAGTACACCACTATGACTTTTCTAGAAAATCAACACCCTACAACTACTCGACTAAAACTATCGGTTATTCGGACCTCAGTGGCAACACTATACTGCTCAAACACTTGTCAGTGACACATGGTTAGCAAACCACCACACGGGCCTCTGTTACACCACTGCTATCCCCACTCACAAACGTAAAATCCATGATAGCTCACGACACGTCGTGACGCCATCCAACCATTGGGATGAGAGGCTCACGAATCCTAACCGTTCCTACCATCACCCAACCACATACATGAAGACTCCCGACCAGCATCCAACGAGCCTAAAGACCCACTCCCATCATCCCACTGACCGGTAGGGACCTATCCAACATCATAATAAGCACTTTCCAAAAATAAAGGAGCCCTACCATTCATATACATGCACTCTTCCATAGTTCAACTGCCACTGACACATCGTCAGACGGATATGACCGTACATAATCAGGAAACAAAATAGATAGCCGAACGTCTGCTCCAATTTGTAAATGCATCATGACACACTCCCCAAGATAAAATGTCGCATTCCTTAGACCAAATTTGTTCCATCTTAAAAATGATCTTACCCAAAATGGTGTCGTACCAGCGAATCGAACGAAATGACGAACCCCAACCGCTACTGAACACATTCTTCTAATAGCCACAACAAGAACCCATCAATGAGAAAATGACCAATAAAACTTCCAATCACGAAGAAGAACTCCAAAATTATCCAGAAATGTTGCCAAAATCCTGGTCAAATCAGTCTAAATACCAACCTAGCGAATGCGACCTGCCAAAATCGAATCTTGCATACCCACGATAATATCTGAAAACTGAACAACGATGCTCCGATATCCGATCTTCCAATAACTAAGGCCAAATGACATCGCAAAACCACTAGTAATAATAACTCCGTAACCAAGAAAATAAGAGAACAACTACACAGAGACCAAGATGAAAACTTTACTAACTTGACTAAGTGTTGACTCATCGATTGCACCCTTAAATGATAAATCTTGAATCCTTCGACTAGCTTCAACTTCTATTGATAAACGAAACAACAAGCGATCATAAATACAATGAGAAGAATTCTTATCCACAAGCTCTTAATTGGTAGCCCGATTTTCTTCTTGCATGGAGCAATAAACCTGAACCAAAAACCTCGTACTCATGAACCGTAGGTTCCTTTGACCCATTACAGTAAAATAGAAAAATAATGCCGACCGATAATCTTCAAATCAGTATACCTAGTTCTCCACACTTTGGATTCTAACTACCATTGCTTAATGCATGTAATGACCAAGCCTCGCACCAGCTCAGCCAAAAACGCGCCAACATTGACTCCCGTTATGAAAAATGGCATATGAAGATCCTCCATATAAATACCAAACAATCATAAAGAAGTCATGAACCTCAGGTGGAGACCTTGGAAACTCTTCTGAGCATCGTTGCCACAATTTTAACGAAATCCATCAAATACCCTTGGTTGACAATGTACATAACAAACTGAACTTACGCATAGAAGACATTACAATTAGAGATTTGACCACAACCTCATCCTCCTCTTAAAGCTTCAAGAATCCCCCACAGTTCTCAAAACACGGTTCAGACGAGTTCAATATATCTACATAACTCTCCTGTCGTAAAATAGGAACAACTCAATGTCTCCTCGAGTACACCTAGCCTTGTAGGATCTGTAATACCTATTCCATCTACGACATGGCCTTCACCTTAGCCATCAAACCACAAGAACCATCGAGTCTCAAACATCCCTTCACAGTGATAAAGAGACGATTTACTACGAACCAAACTTCACCTTATTACAGTTGAATCGACGAGGAGATCACCATCTCCTATCATAGCCATTGATTGGACCACATCCAATCTCTCCTCCCTCTAGCACAGATGGCAAGAAAACATAACCCCAATGGAGAAGAAAACAGCCCTTGTCAACGGCTGACCACTCTACCTCAGACTACAATTATCGAGTCGATCCTCACAACAAATTTCTTCTTGAGTTCTTCTACTCATACTAGCATTACTTCGAGTAAGGTCCTCAAGACCTATATATATTAGCTAACTCACACAGATATGCACCATTCAGTCCCAAATTACTATAGACACCAAGGCCCACTCAATCACCAGTCTCGTCTTGCAAAATCATGGCCGATAGGCTGACAATGACGGAGACAATTGCGACTAACACCAGTGCTATACCATACTATCTAGCCTCCACTAGCTCCTTATAAATCTCTTCAACTCTTCTTGATCCCATTCAAATCTTGTGCTTTGAATAGTTCAGTCCCATACTACCTTCCATACTTATCCATACATGTCCCAAGAATTGCCTCAAAGTCCCTAAGTCACTACACCAAGCCACTATCAATCTCAGATACCAGTGCCACCATACGCACACATTACTGATCGTCCTGGACTATAACATTCTAACTCTCAAGTATAATATTTATATATTTATTTTGAGATTAAGTGAGTAACTCGACGAGTTGTGTTCTTGACTCGTCGAGTAGGGTTGGTTTGGTCGCGTGGGTTTAATGACCAACTCGATGAGTTAGAGAGCCGACTCGCTGATTTGGCGCTGTGTGAGAAAACCCTAAATCCTTGGGTTTATGTCCTATTTAAAGGGCCTTAAGCCCTCATTTCTGCCCCACCAACCACCTTACACCTTTGAGATAAACCTTAATCGTCCACTTGAGCTAGAGAGTGAGAGAGAAGCTAATCTTGTGATCGTTAGTGCACTTTTGAAGGAGAAGTGGAGAGCATCAAAGCTTGGATCAAGGGGAGGCTTTGGATCTAGAGGTTCATCAGGGTTTTCCTTCAGTTAGAGGTAAAAAGATGCTAACTTGATCATTTCCTTATGAGATCTTGGTTTAGGGAGTTTCTAGGGTTTTCTCCTATCCTTTTTGTGTCATTGAGTCCCTTGAGCATGATTTGAGGTTGAAACCTTAGATCTGGGTTGTGGGAGGTCTTGTGAATCCAAAGACCCAAACTTTATTGAGCTAGAGACAAGATCTTGTGCATCTAACCCTTATTGGAGCTTGTGTTGGCACTATGGAGCAAATATGTCATGCATGGACGTAAAGATCGAAGCTTTACGTGACATTCGAGCCTTAGGATAATAGATCTAGAGTTTGGAGTGGTGGATCAACCTTAAAACTTATAAATGAGAATATAGACTGAATGGACTCGTCGAGTCAATGAGCTGACTCGACGAGTCGGCTAGGGTTTTCCCCGATGAGTCTGGACAAGGGTAACTCGGAGATTTGATGCGACAACTCGATGAGTTAATTTGGGTTTTCGCGATGTTCTGAGGAACAATGGGGACTCAGCGAGTTACATAGGTGCACTCGGCAAGTCATGTCAATATGGACAGTTGGATCGAGTGCTGACTTTTGTTGACTTTAGGGTTTGGTCAAGGCAAGGTTTATGGGGACCATTGAGGGGTAAAATGCTCTTTTACCCATCCCAGGAGTTAAAGAGGGACTATCATGAGTTTATTTAGACTTAAGTATTAATTAGAGATGTTATTACATGTAGGCGGGGGTTAGACTATTCGAGGGGTATTCAGTTTCCTTGCTTGCTTACGAGGTGAGTCTTTTCACTATACTTACCTAGAGTGGTAACCTTTGTGCGACAGGAGGGTATTATGTGCTTGCTTGAGTATTGTGTTATATTGCATTATATCTTTTTGATTTATGTTGAGTATTATATTGAGCTTATTGAGTTAGGACTGGAGGGTCTCCACTAAGACACATTGACCGGAGGGTCTTATTGAGTTATAGCTTCGAGTGGCTAATGTGATATGTGTGGTATTTTGTGACAATCGTCAATTTTGAGTCAAGTAAAAGTCAACAAGTCAAACCGATCAACTTGTTTAACCTTGTGTATTGGAGTGTACGTTATGTAATTACTGTATAACTCACTATTTTAATGAGAAAACATCACTTGGAAAAGTTCGTGTGTTTAAAGTTCCTAAGCCTTAGTGCTAAACAATGAACCAAACTAATACAACAATATTACATACTCATCGGGAGTGGGTAAGATCCTTAAACATGACTTAACAGGGTTCACGGACCTTGCGTTGCGGAGCCAAACACTCACCATTGTCACACATGAAACCTCTCTCAATCGTTTTCACTCTATCTCTCTTTATCGAGAATCTCTCCCAAATCTCTCTTTGTATGAGAAATCTCTCCAAGAATGTGAAATCTCTCCCAAATCTCTCCAAGAATGTGAAATCTCTCCCAAATCTCTCTTTGTATGAGAAATCTCTCCAAGAATGTGAAATCTCTCCCAAATCTCTCCAAGAATGTGAAATCTCTCCCAAATCTCTCTTTGTATGAGAAATCTCTCCAAGAATGTGAAATCTCTCCCAAACCTCTCTCAAAAGTTTCCGTAACTCTTTGAAGTCATACGGTTCATTTCGACCCTTAACCGGGTCAAAAACTGCTTAAAACGGGGTAAAAACGAATAAAATAGGCTTAAGGACCCGAAACCCTCTTATTAGGGCTGAAGCCTCTTAGGACCCGAAAGTCCTCTTAGGGACCGAAACCAAGAGGACCGAACATCTGCTGAACCGAAAGCCTTCTCGGAACCGAACCCGAAGGGTCCTCTCAGGACCGAACCTCGCACACACACCCGAACCCGAAGGTACTGTTCACTTCGGTCCATTTCGGTTCTGATGCCTTTGGACCGAGCCCTTCGCTTCCTGCTTACCTTCGCTTCCTTTCGCTTCCGGCTCAGCATCAGAGGGGACCGAACCTCGGCCTGGACCGAGAGGTCTCGCTGGGAAGCTTCTTTTCTCCCGGTTTTCGTCTAGTTTTGCGTTTCAGACCCGATTTTAATTGTTTTAACACGGGATTTTCACCCAAAACTTTATTTTCACATATAAAACCCCTTAGTTATTGATTAATCACGTTTTTAAGGATAAAACATTATCCAAGAAGAGTGGGTGAAGTACAAAGGTGGAGTGTTGACTTTCCTTTATTCTATGACACAAGCAACCCCCATACCCACTCAATGCCTAACCCACACTCCTCCCCACCATACCTTGTCACTTCCTTGTACTTTTACCTCTCTCACAAGCCATCCCCATGTTTTTAGGGTTGGTCACTCAACCTCTCTCCTCATTTTCTTTCAATTGCTCTCATTTCACCAAAGATCCAACTCCACTTTTCTCTCAAACTTTTCTCTCTAATTCGAGATCCCAATGCTGATCATCAAGTGTTCTCCCACTCTTGGTAAGTATAATCCATCCTTCTTGTGATTAATACACTTCATTCTAATCCAATCATCGATTCCTTACACAAACATCATCACGTTCATGTTAGATCTTCGAATCTCCAAGTGTTCTTGAGTTAAACACTTCCATTCTTCAACAATCATCTACTGAAATCACTCAAGGTGAGTTCATACCCCTACATTTTCATGTTTTCTCAAGTTTTAAAGGGGGAATACAAGTTAAAACACCAAGAACATAACTAAACTTTTCTAACAGCCTTCATCAGAAAAGTTGGACTCCATTCACGGACTGTTTTTGACAACTTAAACATTTTTGTTTTCAAAACTGTTTTAGGTGTAAGTAGTTCCAGTTCTTATCTTTAAAATGACTACTTCCACATCTCCATACGATTTTTCTACAATTTATGGTGATTTTTACAAAACTGCCTATCATTTCAAACATCAATCCGGGCCAGTCTGTGATTATGGACTTGTTCACACAAGTTAGAAGTCACTAAAAATTATGAGAAAATTTATGAACAAACTAGACTCATTTTCCAAACTCTTAGAATTTGAAGAACTTGATTTGGACATTTTATGATTTTTCTACAAATATTCTAATAACAGTTACAAAAAAACGTTAACAACAGAAAAACACTATCAATTTCATTTCACCTTGTAACATGTTGAGCAAGGTATATATTATTATGTGATTATGTGTTGTTGCAATATATGACATTATTGTCTTAGCATATAGATATACATCAGTTAACCAATGGATTTTTGGTAGATAAGGCATAGAAATAACAAGGTGTTATAATCGAATTACATCCATTACATACAAACGTTTGAATAAACTATGTTAAGCATAGTTTATGTACATAGCTACTACTACCCTTGTTTTGATAAACTATAATAGGTATGGTTTATGTTTCTATCAATACAATAAACACTTTTCAGAAGTTTTATTCCTACAGAAGAAGGTTCTATTCTCACACACACACTACACGTAAACTTGTTAACTTAAGTTGTGAGACATACTCTCCCCGTACGTTCGAGTACGGGATATCAATTCCTGTAAGTTACAACCAGAATCTCTTGTAAGGAGAGCGTGATAATTATGTATAAATCTATATTGGGGTTGACATCCCACACCTCGCTGCTAGCTACAGCCGAACCGGCAGGTCTGCGGGTGACAAGAGTCATAGGATCAGGGCGTCTGAAAGACGTTGTGCAGGTTACCTCTAGTCATAGTATGGTTATAGCGGCTCACATAGGAAGTTAACAATACATAAAGTTTACGAGAATTTTTATAGATCAAAAGGGGTTTTATTTCGAATTAAAATCACTTTTACATCAATAATTACAGATTTTAATGTATACTTTTGGTCTTGGTATTTAAGACTACACATCATTCATTTCGGGATTCTTCTCAAATTAAAAAGGGTTTTATGCCAATTTAAAACCACCTTTATATCTTTAAGTATGGCAAATACTTGTTAATTCTCGGTCCTGGTATTTCGGACCACATAACTTTTATAAGGAAAATATTGGATTTTTCTTGGTAACATGCATCTCTTTACTAAGATCGATTTTCAAGCTCTTACTATCAAAAGCTTATGAACTCACCAACCTTTGTGTTGACGCTCTTTCAAAACTACTTGTATTCTCAGGAAATCGCTAAACAGGTAACAAAGTGCTTTTGAGGATGGGACGTTGAGGCGTCAAACTTATCATATTTTGTCAACATATTGTAATTGAATTTGAAACATGTAATTCATACAACGATGTAACTCTTTCAATTATATATATGTTGGTTGTGTTTACTTTCATCACTATTGCCATTATTGTTATGATACTATACATGAAGTCCTCCACCCCCGGACGTTTCCGCCATCCTTGGTTTGGGGGTGTGACAGATTTTGGGGAACTCACTAAGCTTTGTGCTTACTGTGTTATGTGTGATGTGTTTCAGGTACTTCTTAGGATCACGGGAAGGCACCGGCTTGATTGTACTCACCGATTCGAGACTATGTGGATGATTCTGGGATAGTGACATTTTATGTGGATTTGTGTTGATACTTGAGACAATTATGTTTTTGAGAAAGATATTATGAGTTTTTATGTGTTTTAAAAATGAAAATTTTGGTTTGAAAATTTACGTCGTTACATGGACCTTCTCTCTCTAGGATTCTTCTCACACATGAGAACACACTAGAATGCTTTTCTACGAACTCTACCACTTCTAGGTGTATCAGAACACTCAAACGCTTAGAGAACCCACCACAACCGCCTAGATTCCCAACTCAGAGTTCTTCATTCATAAGTGATCACACCAACACACTCTAACACTCCCTTGAGATCACTAAGTATACTTACCCAACCTGCTATCAGCCACAAAATAAACTTCTACCAATGTCAATTAACTATCTTATGAATATAATTGCATGCATCAAAACTTAGATAATCTTTCCCCTAGAAGTCCCAATCCCACAACAGCTAGACTCATACGAGAGCTTCACAATAGGGTTGAATCAGTTATTCTAAAATTATTTAACATTTGCATCTTGTAACTCAACATATTCACTTAATAGCTAACTAACATTGGTATAAGTTTCACGTAGCACAAAGGAAGCAACTTTCGAGTAGAAAAATCAATGAGCAA
This sequence comes from Lactuca sativa, assembly GCF_002870075.4. NCBI lineage: Eukaryota > Viridiplantae > Streptophyta > Magnoliopsida > Asterales > Asteraceae > Lactuca > Lactuca sativa. The sequence continues at coordinate 35,528,488 of NC_056629.2, read as the reverse complement.
AAATGTATCGTAAGGATCAGGTAATTCTAACATGCAATTCCTGAGGATCCTTGGCCTACAGACTATCTTGCATCTCTAACAGCTCATAATATATTACATACAAAAGGCATTTCTCCTAAGAAAGCACTTTAGCATGCAACCTTTAGTAGATACTTAACCTAAATTATAGCAGGCATGTCATACTATAATACATATAACAACAAGTAAAAATATCATATAAAGCAATTATGTATATTTTGTAAGGTAATGTGAGGTATTCTTGGCTTATGAGATGGAGAGCGCATGAAAGACAATGTATCTTTCTGATGTGGAGGTTGATAGGCCCTGGCAAGTTGTCGGGTTTACTGCTACAGTGGGAGGTAGAGTTCCATATTGGTCTCATTCATGGGGCGACTCCAATAGCCAAGACGCCATATCAGTTAGGTCTTTTTATGTGCATGAGGGACAAATAAACATAACAAAATCAAACAGTAAGGATGATCTAAGGGCGAAAAATAAGTTAGAGACCAAACATGTAATTTTGACAAACAAGAGGGACAATTTCAATAATTTGTTCAATTTTTTATAAAAAAACTTTTAAAAAAGATTAACCATTGGGTGAGTCATTTAATTAGAGGTTAAAGTTATTGAAATGATGATGTGATAGTGGTTTTAAGTCTTAAGTTTTGTAATTCACTCTAAATTTTGTATACAATCCTTTACAACAATGGTTTTTTTGTCATATTTTGCTTTGGTTACATATGGTTAAAGTGGCTTGAGAGAAAAATAATAATTTGATTTAAAATAAAAGCTATGATTAGCCATTTATCATGTTAGATTCAATTATATAGTTATATTTGATATTCCTCTTTCAACTTTTAACCTTATTACTCATGGTTAAATATATTATAACTTTTAAATGGATTGATATAGATGTATTTTTCATATTTCAAACTTATAACTATTAATTTTAGTTATATCTTCTAATGGAATCTTACATTTATGATCTTACAAAGTGGAAATGAAAAATGATAATAGGTGAGATATTATCTTGACAATATCATATAAAATAGTATGAAAAATAACCTATTATTATAGTTTAGTCTAAGAGCTTCCACAATAGTGAGTTTAATAGGAGAGTTGAATGAGGTGGCAAGTCCATATGTCACCTTGGCGTTTAATGGATTTAGAGTTCAATGGCCATTGAACTCTTCAATGGGAAACATGAAAGTTTTAGTTCTTAAATATTTACTATAAATTACATTTTGTAACATTCTATTGAATTTTGTAGAGTTCAATGTATTGTAGAGAAAAATATAATAGAATTGTATGGATTGTATAATGATGATGTGGCAATCTATTGAACTCTATGAAGTTCAATGCATTGTGGATGCCCTAAGGCCATATCTAATGATTGTTCAACTAGGAGAATGGAAAGTTTAGTCCCTTTACACACTCTCTCTTCTCTCTCTCTACACACATATAAAATTATATATAGTTTAATGGAGTTTAATGGAAGGTAGACAGTAATAGACAAAATTATATAGTGAATTGAATATATGTGTCAATGAGTCAATTAATTGAACTCATATGATTCACTGCATTGGAGATTAATTAAACTCATATGATTCAGTGAATTGGAGATGAAATGATATTCTATTAAGTGGCGCTACCTTGGGTGGCTCATTGAGTCCTTGCTAACCAGTCAATTCTCACTACAATGGATGCACATGATATTACTTAAAAATATCGCAATGGCAAGACCATTGAAATCAATACTAGAAAATTGGTGCAATAGCTACAGCACAATCCGCAACTATTCCATAGCTATAAGCGGATAGCTACAGAATTGCTATGGAAAATTGGTTGTAGCATAATGGCCCGTGGCTAAATTATAGCTATGGATTAGCTACAGAATCGCTACGGAATAGCTACGGAATTTTTCGTAGATACTATAGCTACGGAATAGCTACAGATTTCCTACGGAATAGTTATGGAACTAGATAGATACGGAATAGCTACGGAACTAAATAACTACGGAATAGCTATGGAAGTAAAAAGCTAAGGAAATCTGTAGCTATTCCATAGCTAACTTCGTTTTATTTAAAAAAAATACTTCAAAATTTTCCAATTTTTTGTCAAATACCACATTCAATTCACATTTGTCCCAAATACCATATAAAATACACCAAAAAACATCCCAAATACCAAGTTTGACACATTCCATTCCAGTATCCAAAATATCTTACAAAAGTAAGCACTAATTAGCAAAACAAACAATACCAAATGTTTACAAATTCAATGGTTTCAAAATAGTTATCAATTGTCCTTAGGTGGATTATCGGGGGGAGCATGGTGTTGATTTCCAGACATATTCATCATCCTCATAACCATTTCCATTTGTTCTTTTATTTGTTGTTGTTGTTTCATGGTAGAAACTTGTGCACGCAATCTATCAACCTAAAAAAATGGCAACACAATTCAATAGTTAAACAATATTAGCAGTGTACTTTAGTTTATTATAACCATGCATTTTTGTTTATCATACTTAAAGCAATATACTTAACTTTTAACAATAATAAAAACGTACTTATGTTTATTATCAATTTAATCAATATTATCAACAAACTACCTAGCTTTTAACCATAATAGCAACGTACTTTTGTTTATTATCAATTTAAACAATATTATCAACAAACTACCTAACTTTTAACCACAATAGCAACATACTTTTGTTTATTATCACTTAATCAATATTATCAACATACTACTTAACTTTTAAACCATATCAATATACCTCTTGTTGTGTACTATCTGCTTGGGTGGATTGGGAAGATGGTGTCCCAGAAATCACAAAATGTATATCTGATGCTCCTATGCCATATATATCACCCTTCTTCTTTCCTTTTCTCCTAATTTGGGTTTCCTCCCATACCCCCGCATCATCTTTATGGTTTGAAGAGTCTTCTCCGTATTTTTTGACCATCCCTTATAGATACGCCTCCTACAAATTACCAAAACAGTATCATTGTCATGTACAAAAATACAGAGACAATTAATATACATAAATGATAAAAGATAAGTTAATTGTGCTTCTTTGGTAGTTTGTGAGCAATATTCGAGATTTTCATGATCTCCCGCAAAATATTTTTTTTCGCCTCAGCTGTGCCATGTGTCTTCATGAAAACATCAAATTGTGTGGGTGGTTTACCCATCATCTGTTCCTACATAAAATACAAAGTATAATTGATGTAGTTAGTGTTAAAAAAAAATAAGATAATAAAATTTATAATTATGATACTTACTAAGTTGTTACGGTACTCGTCAAATCCTATACTACCCACGGTGTGCCTAGCTGTCGACCCATTAGCATCTGCGACTTTGTGGTTCTGCTGAGCAATTTTTGAATTCTTTCTCCACTTATCTGTGGACCAATACTGTGAAAATAAAAGGAAATATAAGTATACTAATACAATAGGAAATTAAAACTCAACAAAATAGATAATAATGTATCATATCCATTACATCATACAAACGTAGCCACACATTCTTCGGTGTGCGCTCGGGGCGGTGACTTGGGAGGGGGGGGGGGGAGCGGGTTTCCCGTCATTTGGTGCCATGTCCCCAGATTTAATCCTGATACGCTTCATTCGATCCCTGTATCTTTCCTTGAGGACACACTTGAAGGGATTAAATATGTTACTATTCTCTAGTGAATTCCACCTGTACATGGTTTGTAAAAAAAATAAAAAGTAAATTTAAAAATACAAACTAAAAACAAATGAGTATAAGATACAATAATTAATATTTAATATATTGCCTTGAAATGCGAAAACATCTACAGAAGAGTATCATAAGGAATAACATTGAACCGGGGCCACAGATGATCCATATTCTCCCAATAGAGACTAATACACGTGATGTGGATTTTCCTAGACCGAAACCTACATTAAAAAGAACTATATAAGTAGAATTTTAACATCAAAAATTAAAGTTTTAAAATATGAAAGCACTAACTTTTTCCCTTTCGCCTGATGAGGGGAAATAAAGAGTCCTGAAAATCACTCGCATTTGAGTCGTGACCGCCCATAACACCTCTAGAGGTGGAGCCATGCGGCGTCGGTGGCGTGTGCGGTAGCCGTGGCGTGTGCGGGGTCTGTGGCGACCGATAGGCTGCCTGTGGATCTGCACCCTCAAAATAGTACTCCTCAAATCCATCATGACCACCCGGCCTCAAAACCGTTTGTGGTGTCGGCAACTCAACACCTGTATTTGGAAACTGGGGCGTATAACACATTTGTGGGGATTGGGACCTATAAAATATCTGTAGGAGTTGGGGCCTATAATCTGTCTATAGGAGCTGAGACATATGACCCGTCCCTTGAACGTAATGGTGAAGAATCCCCGCCAAGTCTGCTAAAGGATCAACCATGTCGGTTTGTTCATTAATGGCACCCTGGCTGTTGGAGCCTATGACTCCTGTCACTATCGGCATATCGATTGGTATGAGTGACGTCCTAAAACGTGGCTCGTTGGTAGAATTAGAGGATAACCCACCCTCCCTCCTATGCCCCGCACTACTAGAAGAACTGTTGGTACTGTGGCCTTTATCCTTGCGTCCATTACCCGACATGCTGCATTTAATAGAACAAGAATAGTCATATATATAATATAAGATTGATAAGTCATGACAAAACAAATGTTTAAAACAAAGGGATGTCCAAATCAAAATCATTAACAAAACAACGTTTAATTTTAAAGTTTAAAACAGAGACAATGCTTAGAATCAACAAATCCAATGCTCCTAACTGTTGGATTAGTGTCTAAGTCCATAACTATTTTGGTATGTACTTGACCCGATGGTGCATGGTCCTTTTGGGTTGCCTTCACCAAAGCAACTTGATAGGATGAATTATGGAGAGAAAGGATTAAATATGATTTATTAATATATTATGAGAATAATATATTAAAGGAGAAATCATATTGTTTAATTAATATTAGTCAATAATTAATTGGTAATTATTTTTGTGACTAAAAGAGATTAATTAAACTTAAGGGACTAGAATTGTAATTATAAGATAATTGCAATTTGGGCCATGGATTGTCTTAAATCAAGAGGTGGACGAATTCTTATGGGAAGCCCATAAGGAAATCGTCCAAGGGCTTGATTAAAGGAGTCTATGGGTTGCTTAGGGCTTAAGCAACCAAATTAGGGTTTCCTTGTTAGATAACCCTAATTGCCTCACTATATATAGATCCCTTAAGGACCAAAAACGTGGCTAAGCTTCTTGCTAGGGTTTCACACGTTTTTGGGCAGCCTCTAACCTCTCTCCTCTTCATCCTCTTGCTTATGGTGTTTGTGAGCCATTAGAGGAGTGACACTTGTGACTCTAAGCCTTCCAAAGTCAATTCAAGGAGGAATTGGGATTGTTATTACTACATAACAATCAAGGTACTATCTTAAACCTAATTATATGTTAATATCGATTTCCATATGCTAGAATTAGGGTTTATAGTCTTGGATACTTGCATGTACAATAGAGGAACCTAGATCCAAACATTAGGGTTTGTATGAGCACATAGGATGTCTTATGACCAAAACCCATCAGTGGTTATGAAAAGTTTCATATTTTGCCCTTTAGGTTTTATAGTTTAAATTTGAACCCAAAAGTTTTGAAATTTAAATAGTTGAAACCCTTATGTTTTGAAAAATGTTTCAAAACTTGCCCTCAAGTTTTGGAATTTAAATTTTGATTAATAGTTTAATTTTGATGTGTATTTAAATTCTAAACTCTAATGTTTGAAAGGTTTCAAAACTTGCCCTCAAGTTTTGGAATTTAAAAGTTGATTAAAAGTTTAATTAGGAATGTTAAATTCTAAAACCCTAGTATTGTTTTGAAAAAGTTCAAATCACACCCTTATGGTTTTATTAATTAATTAAGGTGTATAATTAAAAGAGGTTTAATAAATCCATAAAAGTTTTGGTTTACAATTTAATTGAATTAAAGGTATAATTGTTAAATTTGACCACCTAATATTTTAAAAGTATAAAATACACCCTATACTATATATAACATTAAAAGTCTAACATTATATATATGTATGAGTAAAAGTCAGTCTTACCGTTAGTAGGCCTCATTCACGAAGCTGGTCTATGAGGGGTGTTTAAGGAAATTTCCTATAAAATGGCGATTGAATGGGTATCCACTCTTACCCACCGCATTCTTGACTAGTGGAGGGTCGTTAGCCGAACGGGTAGGATAGGACGAAACCTTCCATTATAAGTATAACGAATTATCAAAGTAACTAAATGTTTGTATAAAATTCCCAATCTTAGTTACTTAGGCAAAAGTGAATTGATGCAATTCCATGAAATTACACTTTGTGCCCTTGCGAAGACGTTAGTGGAGCGTGTGTGGTTTACCGGCACACTAAATGGTTCTAAGCAAAGGTAGCAAAGGGTGACTCAATGTTTGTCATAGTTCAGTGGAGCGTGTGTGGTTTACCGGCACATTGAATAGGTGACTGTAACATGTGAGGGCACCATGTAAGTTTGCATGGTTATTCACACCCACTTTGTGATCCTCGGCATCCCAGTCACAAACAGGAGGGGCATATCGAGATTTAAACATGTCATTGAAAGTTCAATGAATCTCATAGGATCTAGGAGTTTTCATAGATTTAAAACTTAAATTTCTTTTTCGTTTTTCGTGGTGGAAATTAGTGAATCGTCATTCACTTACCTTCAAATATTCTGCAATTAGGGTTACGGCATACCTCTCCTGAGTTGTAGAATATTGTGTTGGGTCCTAGCCTTAGTATCTCATTTGGGTGACTTACTAAGGACTCAATCAATCAACTAACTTGAATTCGTTTTCTCTCGTTTTGTAGATGTCAAAGTTTGACAACTATGGTCTTCTCAAATCCCGTGGAACAATCATTCCACGTGAAGATGATATTCCACGATTCGATCAAGGAACAAGAAATCATGCTTCACTTCCTCCTCCTCCTACAATTATTCTCCCTAACCCAAAAGTTCAAAGGCTTGAAAAGTTCAAGATCACTCAAGCCCTTTTGGCAAGTAAACATAAAGAAGGAAAGCCGGTGTGTGCACACGTCCTAGGGATGTAGTCACACATTGATAGGTTAAGAATGTTGGGATCCGTTGTCTGTGAGGAAATGGCTATTGATTGGGTTCTTCAGTCACTTCCTAACTCATATAGTGAGTTCATAAGAGAGTACTATAAGATGAAATACGACGTGACCCTTATAGATCTCACCTATATGCTTATTGCTGCTGAATCAACAATGATTTGGCGCAATAGAAAAGCAAAGTTGATTGGTGAATCTGCCTTCGAGACCTCTATGGATATAGACAATGGCAACGAAAGACATGCTATGATCGAAAAGTTTGATCATAAGAGAAAGGCAATGTCTGAAGTAGTTCCATGTCATGTTCCAAAAGAGTCAATTTGCTTTTATTGCCAAGAGAAAGGGCATTGGAGACGAAGCTGCCCTATTTACCTAAGAGATCTAAGAGATGGGAGAGTCGAAACGTATGGCTCTAATATAGATAAAATCCATTAACTAACTCTTTTAAGCTTCTATTCTAGATTCTTAATACATAATGTGATAAGATTACAATTGATGTTTTGTAGGATCGAAGAAAAGAAAGGAAGCTTAAGGGAAGAAGTGAGCATAATCTAACCGTGAAGGAATGGATTTCGATCGCATTTCTTGAAGATTAGATTCTTGAGCTACTACTTAGAGTTAGAATTAGATTGCTAAGAAAGATGTATTAGCATAGTTTTTCAATGAATTGCATTATAAGGACAAAAATTTTCCGCAATAAAATAAAATTTGATTTTATATTATTTATTTATCCTTGCAATGACATATATGAAAAATTGATGTTTGGATGTTTCTATTATTAGCAATAATGGATTTGGTTCTTATTATGTTATTTATGGAAAGTCGAGAATTTACCAAATAGGGAGAGTTTCTCATCGCCCAAGTTTCAATTGGACAGAAACTTGGAATCATGCAACTTAGTTGCACGATGAATGAGAAATTTCATATTTGGAAATTAGACAAATTCATTGATAAAGTGTCAAGTGAAGGACTTGGAGATCGAATACACAAAGTTGCGTGTTGATCAAGTCCACCATAAGAGTAACAAAGATATTTTTCATGATTTACTAAAGGTTTAGTAGATGTGATTATACTTACAAGATTAAGTGTGATTCTAGATTGATTGAAAAAGGTTTAAATCAATAGTAGAACGAATAAGAAGAATCAAGTAGGCAGAAAGATAAAAGTTTCTCCATTCTAAGAAGAAGGGAGAGTACCTTTTATGCTTTATGATAGGTCTTAATGATTAAGAACCATATCTCAATTGATCCTCTAAGTAAATCTTAGCACAATTGTATGTTTAAGAAGAGGAATCAAGGATTGAAGAAATGGTTAAATCAAGAAGTCTATCATACTTCGTTCCAATTACAAGTCTTAAAGTTAAGATTGTGACAATGAGTGAAAAGTATTAAAGGTTTATAACATTCATCAAATGTGGAAAGTTGTGATGTCTTGGATAAGACAAAGACCAACTAGAACCAATTTATGAAGAGTCTTGATAAAAGTTACACTAACTCTTGAATATTTGTTTGTCAAGAAATGTTTATTGACAAAAGGATCTTATATGTCAAGGAGTCAGTGGGAGTCTTAATGGTCTTGAAAAGTTTCAAGAACAAATCAAATAGACCTTATCAATCATCACTAGCACATGAGTTGAGGTTTACAACCTATCGTGTTGACATCATTTTGTTTCTGTGCCAATCCAATCGAGTTAATTATGCATGTGAGTCCTATGAGTTCTCATTTGAATGCATAAAAGGCAAGGACCTTGATCAATGGAAAGTACATTGATAAGAAAAGGTGAGCTGCTTAGCTACTTGGAAGACATGGTGGGCAGCTGTGCTACCATAAGGCAAGAAATAAAGATTAAGAAAGTTCGGTCCATATGAGATTGAATTTGTAGTGAACTTTGGTTTTAACAAATTCACATGGATAGGAACACATACATCATTTAAATCTAAGTGTCATAAGATTTCCTCCTTCATGAAAATGATTGTGAAGAAATGCTTTCACTAAGAAAGATTTTAAGAAGATAGTGATTGTAAAACTGCATTCTCGAATTCAATTAAGGTTACGGTATCCCTTTCCATGATTTGAATTGTGAGGTTTGGCAATTAGTCTTAAATGTTTTGACACACATATGAACTATCTAAGGCAAAGGTGTATAAGTTTAAGAGGCCTTGATAAAAGATTATCAAAGCATTAAGTATTAGAAACATGGACTTAAGAAATTCAATAGGTATTGTTTTTCTGAAAGTTAAGATGTTTATGAATACATGTCGAAGCTAGTGGGAGCATAAGTGTTATGTTTTATAATAATCATCATGATAGTGGGAGCATAAATGTTATGATTGTATGATTATTAATGCACGTATTGCAAGTTGGCAATATTAATTATAGAAAACAAGAGTTATATCCTTGCAAAGTTGTAAGGGTTGTAAGGTTGTTTTGCTATAATTAAGGAAGAGAATATTATGCTTCATTTCGAATCTAAAGGATTAGGTTGATAAATGTTAATAAATTTAGTCAAGGGTACATAGTGTGTTCTTAAAATTTCGATTATGATTACGCCATTCCTCTTCACAATTCGAATTTTGAGAACATAGCAAATAAAACATTATGCGTTGTGTCCCATACGCTTCGGGTATAGGATCGATTGCAAATGCTTTAATGTTTGACCATTCTAAAATTTTCCAAATGTCGAGCGCATTTAGAGGAAAAAGGGACTAGAATTGGTTTTGACTAAAATAATTAAACAACTATCAAAGGACAATCCAAAGTTTGACGAGGATTGGTCGCTTGTGAGTAGTTGGAAGCATGGTATTGGATGGACCATATCGACATAGAAAAGATTCTATGAGTTGTCATATGGAACTTATGGAAATGTTTCCATATTGGATGGACCATATCGACATCATTACGAATAGATAAGATTCCATTAAGAATGAGTTGTCATATGGAAAATATGGAAGCGTGTCCATATTGGGAATTGAATATTAAAAAAAATCTATGTCTAAGATTAGGAACTTTTATGCAAAGGATGATCAAAGGAATGTACTTTGAGTGAGAGACATCATATCTAAGGAATTGTCTTGTAACAATCTCCAATAGAGAACTTTGTAATATCATTGGCAATAGTCTTTGTGACTTTGGTGCAGTGACATTACGAAAGGATCATTGCATAAAATGTTAGAATCTAACATATTCTATAAGTGGCAATAATTTGATATTCTTACACTTATGAAAAAGGATTTGGAGTTGTGAAATGAGAATGATTGGAAATGTGTTCAATTTGATCTATTTCACAAAGTAAGAACCATAGGTAAACATTGTGTGCATGCTAAGAGCATGGGACAAGTGTAATAATTCAAGTAAGAAGTTGATTACCCGAAACGACAAATAATGAGTAATCGATATGGTGATAAATAAAAGGAGTTTTATTTATACTCAAAGGTTTGAGGTCATATGGGATTAGTATTATTCTTGTGTTTCACCTTGCATGTTTTGACTTCTAGAATAATTGAGTTTATTAAGAATAATCGAATTATTCGAACGGGCCACAGTCGTTCATATGTTGGAAGTAGATATGAATGAAGACTGTCGTGAATTGGTGTGTGGATTGTCTAAAAGAGTATTAGACATAAGCAAATGTTTGCTGCAACGTTCATGAGTGCTTATGAATATGATTTGAGCATTGGATTAAAGTCACGCTCACTTGGATCACTCCATGGATTGTATCACGAGTGATTGGTGAGACGATAACATCTTATATTCTTGAAACCGAGATGTGTGAGTTGTATCTTGCGAATCGGTTGCATATTGATAATATGTAAACGCACTAGTAACTTGGTGTTATAAAACATATTGTTGTGTGTGATTCGGTGAGTGAGTGCAAGCAAGCATTGTATCAAAGTTTATCCGTTCCTTTTATCCAAAGTAGGATAAAAGCGATATCTTTGGGCCCCTCGATGATTTAGTGATGACAAACGTAAATGCTCGGTCGGGCTAGGGCTAATTTGATTTGTTCAATTAGTCAGTCGTCATAAATCGGGAATCGAGATATAGTACAAAGAGAATGATTTGAAATCATATCTCATATGATATCTAGAATGGAGGAATATATGATCCCTTATCTAAGGACACTCGTATCTGATATGATCAGAGTTGACAGCGGCTTTGGAAAGCTACGATTGCAGATCAGGATCTGAAGTCATACGCATAATAGTTATTAGACTTATCCAAGTGGGAGACTGTTGGATTAGTGTCTAAGTCCATAACTATTTTGGTATGTACTTGACCCGATGGTGCATGGTCCTTTTGGGTTGCCTTCACCAAAGCAACTTGATAGGATGAATTATGGAGAGAAAGGATTAAATATGATTTATTAAAATATTATGAGAATAATATATTAAAGGAGAAATCATATTGTTTAATTAATATTAGTCAATAATTAATTGGTAATTAGTTTTGTGACTAAAAGAGATTAATTAAACTTAAGGGACTGGAATTGTAATTATAAGATAATTGCAATTTGGGCCATGGATTGTCTTAAATCAAGAGGTGGACGAATTCTTATGGGAAGCCCATAAGGAAATTGTCCAAGGGCTTGATTAAAGGAGTCTATGGGTTGCTTAGGGCTTAAGCAACCAAATTAGGGTTTCCTTGTTAGATAACCCTAATTGCCTCACTATATATAGATCCCTTAAGGACCAAAAACGTGGCTAAGCTTCTTGCTAGGGTTTCACACGTTTTTGGGCAGCCTCTAACCTCTCTCCTCTTCATCCTCTTGCTTATGGTGTTTGTGAGCCATTAGAGGAGTGACACTTGTGACTCTAAGCCTTCCAAAGTCAATTCAAGGAGGAATTGGGATTGTTATTACTACATAACAATCAAGGTACTATCTTAAACCTAATTATATGTTAATATCGATTTCCATATGCTAGAATTAGGGTTTATAGTCTTGGATACTTGCATGTACAATAGAGGAACCTAGATCCAAACATTAGGGTTTGTATGAGCACATAGGATGTCTTATGACCAAAACCCATCACTAACATCAACAAAACACAATGCTCCTAACATTCATCCCCATCATCTTCGTCTTCAAATTCTTCTTCTGAATAATAAAACTCGTTTTCATCACCTCCGTCTTAAAATCTTCCACTTCTTCGTCTTCTTCCCCAATTCTCTCATTCTCGTCATCAAATATTTGCTCATATGTATTTATAGTTGAGGCTAGGCACAGTGGTTCCACACGAGTTACAGTAAGGGGTGACTCAAACCGTTCTTCAAACCGTTCTTCAACCTGAAAGATTTCATCTGCTTCCATTTCAGCTTCGGTGACTTCAAATACCCCTCGTAGTTTTGTTTTGATAACCGCCCACTTAGCTAATAACCTACGGATTAGCTACAGAATATGCTTTCCTTTAGAATTTTGTAGCTAATTAGCTACGAATTTTTCTTATTTTCGATTTTTCGGGCACCAAACGTCGTTTTTTCTGCTTCGTTTTTTTTCACACCTCTATTATACATGATTATCTATATTTTCACCAACTTATAGCTATTAATATCATTCATAAAGTCGTGTGCACATACGGGATCCATTACTCGTTTAATGGTTTAAAACTATAATGGCTATGATCTATATTCGCATATAAATACTCACAAACACGTATATATACACATATACACGTACATATATACCACAACTCATTCATGTATACAAACATAAATCCATCACAATATGGTGAAAATATAGTCATTACATTGTTAAACTGTGAAACAAGTACTTGATCCCGAAGGTGCACATGACTTTATGAATGATATTAATAGCTATAAGTTGGTGAAAATATAGATAACCATACATAATATAGGTGTGAAAAAGCTAAACAACACGGCGTTTGGTGCCCGGAAAATCGAAAATAAGAAAATTTTGTAGCTAATCCGTAGCTAGTTAGCTACGGAATGTGCTTTCCGTTAGAATTTCGTAGCTAATCCGTAGCTAATTTGCTACGGATTTTTCTTATTTTTGATTTTCGGGCAACAAACGTCGTTTTTTCCCCTTCGTTTTTTTCACACCTCTATTATATATAATTATCTATATTTTCACCAACTTGTAGCTATTAATATCATTCATAAAGATGTGTGCACATACGAGATCCATTACTTGTTTAATGGTTTAAAACTATAATGCTTATGATCTACATTCACATATAAATACTCACAAACACATATACATGCACATATACACGTACATATATACCACAACTCATTCATGTATACAAACATAAACCCATCACAAGTTGGTGAAAAGTATAGTCATTACATTGTTAAACTGTGAAACGAGTACTTGATCTCGAAGATGCACATGACTTTATGAATGATATTAATAGCTATAAGTTGGTAAAAATATAGATAATCATGTACAATATATTATGATTATCTATATTTCCACCAACTTATACCTATTAACATCGTTCATAAAGTCGTGTGCACCTTCGAGATCTCTTACTCATTTATGGTTTAATATTGTAATACTTATTAATATTTGCGATTTTTGATATGCATACATGTAGACACATACACACATAGATAAACATAAACATAAACATACACATACACATTCAAATACACACACATACACATATGTACTTACATACACATTCAAATACACACACATGCATACACATACACATACACATAAACATACACATACATATACATACACACATACACATACAGATATACATTTACATACACACCCACATTCACATACATACACATACATACATACATACATACATACATACATACACATACACATACATATTTCCCTTTATTATAATCATTTTTCATTATTTATAAATTAAACATAGATTATTTCACCTTATTGATATGTTAAACGTAGTTTTTTTTCGCTTATAAATCGTTTGTTTGTGTGTCAAGCACATTTGTTACAATTATTATATATTATTATGATGTTTATAATAATAATAATTATTATTAGTATTATTAGTATGATTTTTAATTATTCGTGTCTTAAATATATAAGAAAAAACGATCGTTTGTTTTTCATTATTTAAATATGTCTTAAATTGTACGTGAATGTGGGTGTGTATGTAATAATACTAATAAATTAAACATAAATTATTTCACTTTATTGATATGTTAAACATGTTAAACGTAGTTTTTTTTCGCTTAATCGTTTGTTTGTGTGTTAAGCACATTTGTTACAATTATTATATATTATTATGATGTTTATAATAATTATTATTAATATATTAGTATGATTTTTAATTGTTCGTGCCTTAAATATGTAAGAAGAAATGATCCAAAAAAAAAATTAAGAGTCAAATAATGAATAATAATAATAATAATAATAATAATAATAATAATAATAATAATGGAAATTATAAATCCGTCGCTATTTCGTAGCTATTCTGTAACTATTTTCTTCCGTCGTTAGTCCGTAGCTATTCCGTAGCTAATTAGCTACAGAATAGCTACGGATGTTAGTCTGTAGCTATTCGTAGCTATGAACTACGAAATGGCTATGGATTCACATCCGTAGCTATTCCGTAACTAATGAGCTACGAAATAACTACGGAGTAGGTATTCTGTAGCTATTTTGTTGCTAAATTAGGACGTCACATTATTTAGCAGATTCGTAGCCATTCCGTAACTAATTAGCTACGAAAATTTTCCGCATCTATTTTCCCTAGTAAAACCTGTTTCTAGTAAAACCTGTTTCTAGTAGTGAATTGCCAAAAATCTAATTATATGGATTCGGGTCGACTTTGTTGGCATGACATGAGTCGTTTACAATTCCAATTTTACAAGACAGATCAAACATAGCAAAGTAATCACTACAAAGCTACAAATTGATTATAAGTCTGTTGGAAGACCTTAACAATAAGTTGATGATATTCATCACAATTTAATGTCAAATAACAAGCCAAGAGTTCCTCCAGCTGGTCTCGTTGCCTGATTCCTTTCACTATCATCATCTCCATCATCGACTCTCTGAAGTCCGTCTCTGGATCAAATGAGCTTTTCACGATGGCATTGCAATCAAGACTGATACTAAATGCATTTATCTCTTTCATCTTCAACCTCGTTCTCTTCATGCTTCAAGAGCTTTGATTCTGCGTTCAACCCTGGTTAGTGTTCTTGGAGAATGAGCGTTGGCTTTACGACCCTGCTTTGACCTTATCCGCTGCTTCTCATTCTTCAACACGATCTCCTCCATTTTTATGTTTTTATCCGACTTCAAGAAAGTCTTGATATTATCTGCAGATGTTTCTTGAATTACGAGCTTAGGTTTGTCTTCAAACACAACTTTTTTCACTGATTCTGTAGAATCCACTCTCCCTTTTCTTGATTCTTCATCAACAATCTCTCTCATTGTTCTTTCAGTCGAAGACTTCTTGAAACCTCCACAGCTTACTGGAGAAACATTGAGCCGATAATCTGAATTCGACATCATCTCCTCATCTTCATACCTTTCTTTATTAAACGAGTTCCTCCAAAAAGAGCCATCATCATCACCATGGTGAACTCGACCTTTATTCCATTAGTACTCTGCGTTGATACCACTGCTT
>NC_056629.2:35437034-35511955 GCF_002870075.4 Lactuca sativa | reverse complement strand
TAAAGAAAGGCCCGCCATAGATACTGTTACCACTTTACTTCACGTTTTCATTTTACTTAAGGCTTGTTGTCCTTTGCTTTTTGTAGCATAGTGGTTCTAAATAATGGAGACCAATTTTGTCCTTGCCCTGTCTGTAGAAGGCATGACCTAAGCATGTTTCTTACATGACATGATTGTTTTACCTACTTTTTAGGTTATTTTCAATGATTAAGATGAATAAGATGAGTATCTTAATTTTAGTTTATTATAAAGTTAGCTTAAGTTATTTTACTCAATATCTTTTGAATGTAGGAGAGGTCGATTGCAAAATTTGTCAAGACGTTATTGATATTTATTAGAGTTTCAATTTAATCCACCTCAAACACAAAGTTATGTTGTTTGTTACGTTCTAGGTAACAATGCCTAAAGACCTATGTTTGTATACATAGATATTTGTTGTTCTAGTTAAAAGTTTTGTTATGTTTTTATATAAACCGTGTTCCTCGAAATAAACATAAAAATATCTGGACTGAATCTCGAACCTATCTTTCACTTAATAGGTTGAATTATGGTTGAAATCAATCTCATCAAAATATAATTTTATATGAACTTTATAGTTTATGTAATATTTTAATCCAACACTTTTAAAACACCAAAGCTGTTATGTACACCCTCTTTGGAGCCTTTGAGAGTTCGAGCACAATTCAAGCAAAGTACAGAAGCAAGATGAATGTAAAATGTAGTGAAATTGGAGTTATAATGTTACCTGGACAAGTAACTTCGAGCAAGCTAATTACTAAGAAGTTCGAACATTATTTGGACAACTAATTTTTAATTGTACTTTAGCTTTGAATAACTAATTCGGTTTGTAACTTATTTAACTAACTCTAAATGTTCAATAAACCTAGGTAACCTTTCAATTAAAAATAAACGAGGTAGACTCAAGGCCAACCCGTTTATCTAACAAAGTGACGAATGAAAGTGTTTGAGTGGGGTGCATGCACCCAATTTGACATGCTTTTTTATATTAAATTTCATATAGAAAAATTGCAAACACGTTTGATTTTTAATTCATGGATGTAACGCCCGTAGATCCGAGCTAGTCAATTTAGAGATAATAGGGGTCGAAAACGACTATTCGGCAAAAGATTATTTACAATAAATAATCTTAACCAAGTTGTAGTATATGTTACAAGGTTTTCGTACATATAAAGAGCGCCGAAATCCGAGTTATAACGAAGAAATTATGACCCGTCGAAGTTTCGCGACGGAACTGGCACGGCACCGGGAAGTGTAAATAGTGAATTTACGATGGAGCGACTTTTAGCCTTAACGATCTAAACAAAAGTCATAGAAAATGTTAAACCGAGAGTGTCCATAAAAAGAACGCTCAAATCTGACTTCGTATGAAGAAGTTATGATTTTTCTAAGATTTAGCATAGCATTGCACAGCCCGAAAATTCGAATTTTAGATCGGTCGATTTTCAGCCAAAATAATCTAAACGAGAAATGAATATATCGTTAATAGGAGTTAAAGGATAAAAAGACAATAAAAAACGGAGCTCGTATGCGAAAGATATGGACGAAGTTTAGTCGCTACTCTTCGAGCGCGATAAATTCGATACAGTTTTATAAATCCGAGATAGAATGAGAATTAGCCAACGAGGTCTAAATGAAAGTTGTAGTACTCGTAAATACCAACGCGTGGATATAAATAAAGTCGGAAACGGAGCTCATATTCAAAAGATATGGACGAAGCTTAGTCGCTACTCTTCGAGCGCGATAAATACGATACAGTTTTTGTAAATATGAGATAGAATGAGAATTAGCCGACGAGGTCTAAATGAAAGTTGTAGTCCTCGTAAATACCAGCGCGTGGATATAAAGAACGTAGAAAACGGAGCTCGTACGCAGAAGATACGGACGAAACGTAGCGGCTACTTTACTATAAAATCCTTATAAATAAAGGGTGAACCCTTCATTATTTTCTTCACACCATAAGCATTTCTTTCTCTCTCTAACCTCCCTAAACCCCTCAAGTCTAGGGAACCTCCCTAGCACGAGAAGAAAGCCCCGGAGCGCCCGACGGCTCCGAGAAGAAAAGCTTTCGGCTCGGAAACGCTGCTCCAGCGAAACCCGGTTTTTAATAAAAACCCGTTGTAAGTGAGCTACGCCTATACTATATTTAATATAGCTTTTATTTAATTATAGTAACATTATTAGGACCTTAAAATAATTATTTGGGCTATTATTATGAGTTATATTGAGTGTTATTTAACGCTTATGTAATAGTAATAACAGCTAGACTATTAATTAGCCTCGGCGAATAATAGACTAAACTCTACTGGTAATAATACTAGGTTTCGTCGAAGGAAATTTTTTTTTAAGAAGCAAAGCGCTTTCTGAGTTTGGAATCACCACCTTTTCAAGTGAGTGCGTAATTACTTTCATCTTACACATAGATATGAAGTATTTTATATAAATTACGTGCTATGTGTGCATATTATCTGAGTACTTGCTGTCTATGCTGGATGAACGTTTTTATACATGTTTTAAAATGATTTAAACTGTATACGTATTTTATATATACAAATATGTTGGGGATGACATGGGTAGATGAATGATGAGAGAAAAAAGATGATATGAGTAAACATAAGCAGCTATAGACTTAGTACCTAATAAATAACACTGGCAGCTTTGGACTTAGTGCCTATTGGACAAACATTGGTAGCTATGGACTTAGTACCTATTAGGAATTGGTAGCTATGGACTTAGTACCTACTAGAAAAACACTGGTAGCTATGGACTTAGTACCTGTTAGGAATTGGTAGCTATGGACTTAGTACCTACTAGATAAACACTGGTAGCTATGGACTTAGTACCTGTTAGGAATTGGTAGCTATGGACTTAGTACCTACTAGATAAACATTGGTAGCTATGGATTTAGTACCCGATGAATAAACTATAGCAGCTATGGAATTAGTGCTTTACGAACGAGCATTGACAGCTATGGATTTAGTGCCAGTCCTATAACCCTGGAAGCAAGGGACCTCAGAATAAACGAATGCAAGATAGATGAATCTTAGGATAGACCCTTAAGGGTAAAGAAGATAATGGGGATGGGTAATTGGGTTAACTGTTTGACGATTAAACATAATAATTATATTGTTGTGGGTTGAAAACCCTATGTACTCACCAGATTTCCCAACCTGACCCACTCAGTTTATTTATATCACAGGTGTTGATATGAAGTCACATTACACTGAGAGATTAAGGAGATATAGATCACTAGTGATAATGAATGTAAGTTCTGTTTATGCTTATGTTTCTGTATTGACGATGACATCCCAAATGTTTTAAAATGAATAAAAATACATTTCTTCAGAAATGCTTTGATAACATATTTATCATAATTTACTAGGAACAAATTCCTCAACATTTTTATTAAAAGAAGTTCTCTGATTTTTATAAAGCATAAACAAAATCGGTCTTTTCTGGCTGTGAAAAATGGGGATGTCACAATGGACCCCAAAATAATAGTAGCCTTACTCATGAACCTAATTATGATTATGTCTCGATCCACCACTGATAACAAATGATGTTCGGTTGAAACTCAACTTATTGGGTTTTAAATCCCAAATATTCTTGTAGATTAAATGAAGTGATTTCTCCAATTGGGCGTTGTTTGGTTATGCTCCAACATTACCGTCACAGTTCATCACCATTCATTGCTACTCACTAGGTGATCAAATCCCATCTCTGATTCCAGAAATTTATATCTTCGATAAAACCCATATACATCTAAAATACATTTGTCAAAAAACCTACAAAAACTTACTGAAAAAAAGCTTATATAAATAAGTAATTCTACCACAAATCAAGAATCTTTTGGTCGAAATCAGATTTTTGTACAGATAAATAAGTATTCCTTTAATTTTTATGAACTTAGAAAAACCAAAAAAATACACTTTAGGGATGGATTTATCATCAACTAGAACAACAAAATAGGGATCAATTGACCCCTATAATTGCATAAGATGAAATCAAGCATGTAGGTATTGATGGTGT
This sequence comes from Lactuca sativa, assembly GCF_002870075.4. NCBI lineage: Eukaryota > Viridiplantae > Streptophyta > Magnoliopsida > Asterales > Asteraceae > Lactuca > Lactuca sativa. The sequence continues at coordinate 35,507,908 of NC_056629.2, read as the reverse complement.
TGGGTTTTCTAAGCATCAAATACATAATAAATACAACGTAAAACAATCAAAGATTTATGTAAGTGTACATGCACCATATGATCTAGATTTTACGGGTTTTAGCAATATATTTTAAAATCAAACTAAAAGAAGGATATATTATATACCTCTTGATCTTTTGATTGAAAAATTTTGCAACGGATAAAGGTTCCAAAGTAACACCCCTCTAATGTAGTCAGACCCAAGACTCCAAGAAGCAAACAAGGAAAACCCTATATTAGGGTTTTATTGAAATTTTTATAACCTTAGAGAGAGGTTATGATTTTCGATTTAGGAGAATATATAGAGAGGGAGGAGAATCGAATTTCACTCTTAGGAATCCTTTGGATTTGATCCCAAACATTCTATTTATAGGCAACTGATTAATCCTTAAGCAATTCAAATTCCTAAAGGATAATAATTATCTTATTCAAAGTCTGCCTTATCCTTATTAGGATAAGCAAAAACTGTCAACCTCCTCTTTCTTGAGAGTTCAAGAATATTCCAATTAATGCAAAGGATTTTATTAATATTCAACCCATTTAATTAATTGAAACTCTATAACTAATTACCAAAATAATTTTCAATTTATTTTTTTTAATTCATATTAAATTAACAACTTATTTTTCATCATTTCCTTGTAGCTAATTGTGTCATGAGGCCAACCCAAAAGGACTAGGTTTTGATTTCGAATATTACCAACTAGTTAAAGTCCTCGGAAATTAATTATTTCCAGCAATCTTCCACTTGTCAAGCTCCTCTTTCTTGAGAGTTCGAGAATATTCCAAATCCAATTAATGCAACTGATTTTATTAATATTTAACCCATTTAATTAATTGAAACTCTATAATTAATTACTAAAATAATTTTCGATTTATTTTTTAATTTATATTAAATTAACAACTTATTTTTCACCATTTCCTTATAACTAACTGTATCATGAGGCCAACCCAAAAGGACTCTGCTATCATTTCGAAATATTACCAACTAGTTAAAGTCCTTAGAAATTAATTATTTCCAGCAATCTCCCACTTGGACAAGTCATTAACTTCTTAAGGTAAAAGTACTTTCTGAAAATCAATCAACAGAGAGTTAGTCTTCCAATGCAACTGCCAAACTCTGATCAAAATCAAAATTTAGTCCTTAGATAAGTGGTCAGTTATTCCTTTGTTCTAGATATCTATATGAACTTGAGACATGAATAATAGGCCAATCTCAAAGTTCAAAATTTTGTTTCCCGATAAAGATTTCTGACGGTCACATCTGACTTCTAAATTGAACAAATCAATTTAGTTAGGACCTCTTCAGGCACATTAGATGGCAAGACGAAATCATCGAGAAGCCCAACGATGTCTCTTCTTGTGTTAAGGCAGAAGGAACAAATAAACTTTGACTACATATTTTTTTTCTACTAGTCATATCATACATGGAGATGCCCGTTATAACTACCTGTTAAAGATAACGTTGGAGTACACCAATGCACAATATATTTCGTAAAGCAAAACCCCATATGTGTCTCTCTTTAAAGAATAAATATATTATCGCCTTAGAATTTCTCGTGACTAGATTGATGGAGTAATCTCTAAGTACGAGTTGTTTTAATACTTAAAATCCTTATTTTAAGTACTCATGCAGTGTCAGCAAAATCTCTTATGCAATGTTTAATCTCATATGGTACAATCAACTCATACTCATGACTGTCTTAAATTCCAGTACTCACTCTCAAGAGTATGACCCACTATGGAGTTTTGAACATAATTAAATATCTTAAAGTAGGTTTAAAACATGTGAAAGTGAAACACAATAATGAATAACACAACTTTGATAGCAATAAGCTCTTTATTAAGTATCCACAAAATAAACATCAACATAGTTACAATTCATACTGTTATATGTTTCTAAATTAAAACAATCTATTCAAGAGTGCTCAAGTCAAATCAATCAAAAAGAAAATACCGACCAAGTCTTATTGTCAGACTTGTTGACTTAGCAAATGGATCTACAAGATTTCTTCCGATGTGATTCTATTGAATATGATGTCTTCACATTTAAATAACTATCAAATGTGATGGTACTTACTAAGTATATGTTATGTGAGCGTGCATGACTTTGGATCCAATTTGATTTAAGTTCACCCTTACAGTCATAAGAACCTTCAAAAGGATCATCAATGATTGAAATTCAGCAATGATGTCACTAATGTATCTTTTTTAGTTTCAAATCTTCCTTTTCATTCTAACCAGTTGCAATATACTCCAATTTTATTCCTAAATCCACCATGGTGTATTTCTTGATACCCTTTCAAGCTAATACTTCACCATCCAGTAAAAGCACACACTCCGACTACAGACAAAATTGTCTTTATCAGTGTGGAACATAGCATCAGTGTAACATTTACATTGATCTCTACCAATTTAAGATCATCTATTTTGTCCTCCTATGACACTAAGGAATTTACTCAATTTTATTAATTAATTCTTGCTAAATCTATCTAATCCAAGATGTCATGCTTAAGGCATACGAGTCATTAGATCTAGCATATGTCATGTCATACATGAACGATCCCATAGATAGAAGCATATGGGATATGACTCATTTCTTCGAGCTCAATACTAGGATATTAGTGATTGTTAATGTCATGTCATACATTATGAACTATTTTGAGTTTCTTTGATATTTCATGTATGTTGGCTTAATCTAGTGAATTATCCAGATCTATCTCCATAGTTCATTACATTTAGTACATATGTTGTTTCTCCCATGTGTCTCAAGAGAAAAAAAAAATCTCAAACAACACTACTAGAAAAATAGCCTTTTACGACGCTCATTGCGCGTCGTAAAACGCTCAGACGACGCGTGAATGCGCGTCAAGGAAGGCCCTATCATAAAGAGAGACGACGCGCATTTACGACACTCATTTACGACGCGCATTTACGACGTGCGTTTATGACACGCAATGCGTATCAAGGAAGGCCCTGTCATAAAGGAAGACAACACACATATGTGTGTCGTAACATTATGACGCGCGTGTTTATGACACGCAATGCGTATCATGGAAGCCCTTGTCATAAATGAAGACGACACACATTTGCGTGTCATAAACTTCAGTAACCATTTTCGATATGCATTTACGACGCGTCTTTATGATACTCATTTCCGCATAATACAAAAATATGTAAACAAATATATACAAAAACAATCAATTTCATCCAATAACATCATGTCAAAAAATTGTAATACATTGATATTATTGGGATCTAATTGTACATTGTTATTAAGAGGTTTTTCCTAACTATCTAACCTAATACTCCTACATTGCTAATACTCCATATCATTGGTTTGCCACCTGGTGTACTGGGCTGCTGTCCACCGGGCATGGATGACATGTAATGACTTGAGCATTAGCTAAAACAAAAAAGTTTTTATTAATCATACAATCAAGTTTAGCTACATGATAGAGTTGTTATATAAATATTTTGTTTATCACATAATCAAGTTTAACTACCTGATATAACAAGTTGACACTATCTCCTCCTCCAAACCTCTTACAAGTACACCTCCCTTTCCATCATCCATGAGTGCTGGAGAGGAAGTGTCTTTGTTGGAGCTTCCCATCAAGCAAGTTATATAAAGTACTCATAAATCTGTAAATATTTTGTTTAATTAAGATTTTAATTTAAGTGAAAATAAAGAATTCTAAAAAAAATGACCTTGACTGGAGAGGAAGTGTCTTTTTTGGAGCTTCTCCACTTTGTTTCAGTAGATGTTGAATTGAATTTTGCTGATGAAAGCCTTTCATATAAAACCTGAAAAAAAAAATTAAAATTAAAAAAAAGAAAAATAAAATATTGAGTATTGAATATTCTTACTTGCTGAAGCCTAAAGAGGTCATAAAAGTTATCATTCCCATAAAAGGCATGCAAATATTTTATTTCACCATTATCACATAAAGGAGCTGCAACACGTTTTGCCAATCGCTTGGCAGTTGACAAAAACTGCTCAGACAGGGGCAAAATTGTCAAATCACCACCACCATGAAAATATTAAATATTGGATTGGGATTGGGATTTAACTATTTGATTACAAAAAAGGCATTGGAATTTGAAACTAAACATACTTGTAGACATCAAGCATGTCCAAAAAGATGACCCATTAAGTCATTTTGTCCACATTAAGTCAAAAAGGAACAACCATGCCATGTATAGTTTGTTCAGATTAAGTGATTAATTCATTAAGACCACTAAGTAAAAAAGAATCAACCCCTAAGTCATTATTATAGGTTGCTGTTGTAGCTGTACTTTGTGTTCAAACTAAACCGAGTTACAGGCCATATACAAACATTTGTGTCAGGCAAGAGTGTTATTTGTGCATAAACTTCCTTTGTTTCTGGTTCAGCCTAAAAAAATGAATCCAGAACTAAATTACTTAAATACCCAAATGGATTATGAGTATTAGTCTCTGAAAAAGACTAAACTACCCTCACTAACTTACTCAAAGGAATCAAAGTAGTAGACCAATTTTTCATCCAATCCAGCAAGGATAGAAACAAAGATCAAGTAAAATCAGAATGAGAAAAAAATCATTTTGTATAATTGTTACATGTATATGCCTGAATATACCATATTACACTTGCCTTCCAAATTATATATTAAAATAAATAAACAATTTTTTTTCTAAAGTCCAAAGTTATATGTCTGAAGAAACATTGTATTTTCCCTTCTTAATCTTTAAAATATCATATTTACCTAAATATATATATATATTTTTTAATATTTCAAATTATTAAAACTAAAATAATAACTAAATATACCATATTACACTTGCCTTCCAAATTATAAAAACTTCATCAACAAACTAACTTCAACTTTGCCATCAGAAAAACTATGGTGTCATAGTCTATTTATTATTTTAAAATAAAAACTCATAAAACACAAGAAATTAAACTGAGTTTTACACACACAATATATATTAGAAAACACTCAATTTTTTATCCATTGCTCACACAAAACGACCACTCAAAACGACATGTAACAGATATCACAATTGGTAGCATTTTCAGTTATAGCTCTTTAATCTATTTTTTCATTATTGATGAAATACAAAATCAAAAAGTAAAAGAAAAGTCATAGTCTAATCATCTTTTTCATTGTTTAAGAAGAAAAATTCAAAATAAAAAAGAAATAGAAAAAGCAATTGCCATTACGACACTTAGAGGTTAAGAACAGGTCTCCAAGATGAATTTCCTATGATTTAGAAGATAGGTTTAATATAGTCCATTTATTTTTTATATTTTCATTTTTATGCAACAATTCTAACTCATCATATGCATATTCAGATGTAAGGGTTTAGGGATCCTCAAGTAAAAAAAGAAGCAATCAATACAATACCCTTGCCCCATGTGTAGACAAGACAGACTCCAAACAAATTGATAATCTTTTTCACTTTTCAACATCATATCTCAAAGCTCAAATGTGTGTTCAACCATCTTTTCTCATAAATAAAAGCCAAATATTTTTGAAGTAAAATTAAAATGTGCAAGTAGTAAAAGCTTACCAATTTCATGAAGTGCATCGTTAACATCAGCAACAGTTTTAGATGATGTCTCCATGAAAAAAAAAGACCATTCTCCTTGGGGTAAATTTTGTTGAGCTTACACACAAAAATAAGTAAAGAAATAAAATTTTCTTTTTCCAAATATTAATAATTCCTGGGGTAAATTCTGCAATAAAAAATAAGGAAAAGGGTAAATACTTATGTTGTAACTGTGCTCTTGTCTTCCAAGTCGACATTATTTCCAGCAAATGACAGTACCATGCTTGGATTACCTGTACGAACCACAAAATGAAATATGACTTCATTTAAGTTTCTCAAAAGAATAGATAAGAAATATAGAGGCGAACGTAGTCAATTGGCAGAAAATCAAGAAAATGGTGATCATTAATTGGACATCATTAACATCAAAAGGCCTGGAAAGGATTATAGGACAACTATGTCTTCATTAGCAACAACCAGCTCACTTCAATAGCACAAATTATAAAAGCAATCTGCATGAAATTATAAAGGTCAACAAAAGCATACAGGTCTAGATGGAAAATACAATGAACAAAGAAAAATTGTTACACTATTTCATTTGAATTATTTTCCATATTTTCCAATTAATAATTAAAGATTTGGCTGCCAATTAAGTAAAACAAGCCCCTCATGAAAAAAAACCCTTGATAAACTGACACTACATGTAGGTTAAAATTTTAATTGTGCAGATGTAATGCTGACCTGGAGGTTCATCTTTCATACATTGATTAGTTCCTTTTCTTTCCTTCTAAGACATTTTATAAGCATCTTTCTTTTTCTTTCTTGAATAAGTCTTAAGCAGGGGAAGCAGTAATGTCATCATTGAATTGGTTATCTCATGTCCAACTGAATCTGAATCACTCTTGTAAGAATTATCACTCCCAATACCAGTACCAATATCCATCTCATCTTTTGCCTGTGACTCTGTTACACATTTTTCAGAAACTAAAACTTACACAACATTTAACTTTTCATTTATTGAACAGTTGGTTTCTTCAGGGATCACCTCTGCATAGAAAATTGTTGTCATCTACTATACAAACAACCAAAAATATGGTGATAAAATTGTCAATGTATGTAAATACCTAAGGCTGAATCCAAAGTATCAGGTGCATGGAGGTCCAAATCATCTAACATATGTGAATCTTTTTTAGCTTATGGGTCACCCTTTTCATCTGTTGTTTTCATACTGTTGTTATTTACTAGACAAGGCTTAAGAATGAGCATTCGATTAAAACACTAACAACCAAAAATAAGGTAACAAAATTAATACCTAAGGCAGGATCTGATTGTTATATATATATATATATATATATATATATATATATATATATATATATATATATTCAATACCAAACAATTCTCTCTTAACAACTCTTGGTAGAACATATTGACCCATCCGGTTAAACTCTAAAAGAGTTTCTGACTGATTAAATGAAAGAGCAGGAAACAGGGAAATATACGATGACCCATAATTTCTCATAATGGTGTTCTGTAAAAACCCATACAAAAAACATTACTTTTCCTAATTCCCAGTATAACCATCTGAACTCAGTCTCTATAAGTCTCGTGATATAGTGAATTCAATTATTTTTAAAATACATCAAATTTACAAACGATTTCCTTAGTTTTCAAGTCTCGACAGGAAACATTGTGGAGGATTTATAAGTATGAACGTTTTCCTCTATGTGAGCCTACATCCTTATAGATTTTTTTACCAATCAAGAATTGAAAGAAAACTCAAACCACAACTTCGTAAGTTCCATATATGATCAATTCACACAAAAAGCATACACTGCGGCTTTTGCACGACTTATTCAACTTGATAGCAACCACAACTAAAGTTGAAAAAGACAAGTACACAGTTAAAAGCACATATATCGTACATATAGGGAAAGAAACTCACGATCACGAGTAATTTGTTTGAAGTTTTATTATTCGCTGCCTCCTTGAGACGACGTATCGGAATCCGACATCGACATATTTCGTTCAAGAACCTAATTACTAAAAAAATCAGTGCGTGAATCGATTGAAGAAAAACCTCAAAGTTCAACAAGAAACACAGATCACAGCAATCAATTCTTTGGTGGTTTGAAGATGGGTGGGGGAGAGAGAGAGAGAGAGAGAGAGAGAAAGAGAGAGAGAGAGAGAGAGAGAGAGAGACCTGAAATATAAATTAAAGAGGTGTAAGAGTGAATATGGTTTGACTTCGTGGTAACCCTCCAGAGCTCTCTCTTGCATCGCAGACAGTATTCTACGACTAATTTCAGCTTCGCATCTAGTCGTTCCTTTCATATGGACGACGAGGCTTCTTGAAAGTTTTTCCATATGAAAGTGGTGGTGATGGAAGAGATGGTAGGGAGGCAGTGAATAGTAGGAATGGTGGTGACAGTCGATTGCATAGAGGTGAGTGTGAGGTGAGGTGGAATGAGATTTTATGAAAAAAGCCCTAGATTTGGACGCCTTTTGTAATTGAGGATAATGGATGCGCATTTGGTAAAAGAATTATAGAACGACGCATCTGCAATCGAGAAGGTGGAGGATAGAGATGAGAGAAAACCTGGTGGAGAAGGAGAGACGAGAAGGTGGAGGTGTCGATTAGGGGTTGTTCAACTGGTAGCTTCGATTGAGATGAGGGAGAAGAAGGCGGGGGTTGAAAAAATTTGGGGATTTCATTTTCCCTCTAAGGAGCGCGTTCCTTAAAAAAAATATAAAACAACAGTCACAGAGGACGCACAAGTGCCCTCCGTGTTTTTAATTTTTTTACATGAGACACTAATTTAAGGGCACGCAATAGTGCGCGACCTATATCCTTAAATTTTTTAAAGAGATGACACTTTTTTAATGTCACTCTCGTTTGCGTAACATAAATTAATGAGTGTCGTGGTTTGCGCGTCGTAAAAGGGTCTTTTTCTTGTAGTGCAAAGCCAAGCTTTTACACTTAATACATTAGAACATTGTTTCCTATGAATTGTATATTATCCAAATACATTACAAGAGTGACAACACTACTCCCACTAGCATATATATGGCTCATCTTCGTCTCTCGAAAAAAAACACCCTCAACTTTCTCATTGAAACAAAGATTCCAGTTACTCCCACTTGATTTGACGTACTGTTTGGGAAAACAAATGATACTTTTTGATACTCAGAACAAATCTGATACCACTTGCCAAGTTTTGATGAGCCTTGTTATGAAGTAATGTGGATAACACACAAAACCAAAAGCATACAAAGACATAATATTTACGTGGTTTGGTCAAGGTGACCTACGTCCATGGGTAGGAGGGGAGTATTCTATATTCATAGAGTTCTCAAACAGAGATTAAAAGTATAACCAACAAAGATTCATCCTATTTACTAAGGATATAAAATATACATCAACTCACTTAACAGGCATCCCTATTTATAGCGAAGGGATCATACCTAAAGTCCTAATAGGCCAAGCCTATAGGCCCATGAAAGTTTTCAACCAATCATAATTCGCCATGCAATAGATTTTGGTACATTCATCGATTTCATACAACAAATGAGCATCATCAACATACATGATTGAGAACCATGATCCATAGTGGAGCATCATGATGCACAGGTGGTGCATCATAAACACTAGTGGCACATCATCCATCATGGTGGCATATCATGGTGTGTTCCTTGAGCATATTTAACTTCTAAGATTCCTTGAATAATATTAAGAATCATAGAGGACATTATACCATTTTTGGCTCATCAAGGGATACCATGGCTCATCAAGGACACAAGTGGCGCATCCTTGCACCAAGATGGCACATCATTTTGAGGATGGTGCACCTTGTGTAAACGGTGGCACATCCTTTTCAAGAATGATGCACCTTCCTCACAAATGGTGCATGAGACTTCAAGGTGGTTCATCCTCCTTCCAAAGTGGCACATCTTCTTCCAAAGTGGCGCATTTGCAACTCAGGTGGCACTCCTTGTTCCCCAATGGCACACCAACCTACCAAATGGGCGCACCATGCATCAAACTGGCACACCTTGAGCATGGATGGCGCATCCATGCACCAATGAGCTCTTTTTCACTCCAAGGTGCTCCATACCTCTTCCAGGTGTTCCATGACCCTTTTAGAAGATTCGTTCCTTTGGCACTTTATATACCTTTTTTAGATGATCCATTCCTTTCTCATATGATCCATTCCTTTATGACATGCTTCATGAACCCCAAGTGCTCCATTGAGTTCCCAATGCTCCATGAGAATGATCTAAATGCTCAAGTCACATTTAATACATACATTATGGTCCATCTTTGTTTCTCGGAATTCAATCTCCTTGAATTTTTTCATTGAAGCAAAAATTCCATTTTGCGAGATACTTGCTTTAGTTCATAAATGAACTTCATAAGCTTACGTATTCTTCACAACGTATCTTGGTTAGACTAGGTGTAACTTCCCATCCGTGTTTGTTATCTTCTTGATGATCTACCAACACTTGCAGTTTGAAGGTCAAGAGTTTGATCACCTAATTTTTCAAAAATTCATGGACTAAATCTTGCTCTCCATTTCCTCATCCCATCTTGCAGCCTTATAGGGCCTACCATAGCCACCAATAACTAGCATACTGTAACATCCCAAAAACCAAGGTAAATTTTTCAATTTTAAAAGAGAATTAGTAGCCAATTTCTTAAAAGTCAACACCACAAAACGATTGTTTGAAAAAATATGATCAATCAGAGTATATTGACATAACATCTCTCAAATCATAAATCTCTAGGATAGTATGTACACTTATGCCTTTTCTTTTCCCCAGTCCTCAGAAGTACCTAAAACAACTAAATCCACAACTCATGGCCTACAACACAAGGCTGGACTACGACCTGGGCCTTCAGTATAATGTTGGACCTCCCCCCTTAGGCCTACATCATAAAGTTGGACCACTCTCCTTGGGCTTTTAGTATAAAGTTGGACCACTTGTTTTTCTTGGGCTTTAGTACACAGTTGTACTGCCTTAACCCATCCAAAATACATCGACATATACATATAATAACAAACACAAGTAATTATAACAAATCTACCTGCCTAATAAAACCCTATAACATACCGACATCCTAACATATAGAGGATCCATACTGTAGTAACTTGTTACATGCAAACAAACTGGTACAACACCCGCCTATACATTTTATGATGTAATACATATTCCAGGTAAATGTTGATTTATGTTTGTGGATAGTTAAAGAAGTAAAATGTGGGTTTTTTATGGCCATAATATGGTGAAGGATACACCACGACGTGGCCATGGTAGTATAAAATGCGTATCATTCTTGTGCGCCACATCGGGACAAGCTTATATCCATGACATTACATCCACATGAGTTCTTAACCCTAATTTTGAGGTTTGTGCCCCTATTTAAAAGAAGTGGGGTATAGGCTTTGCACACCCTCAACCTCCATCACCTTCCTTTCACCCTCCAAGGAACCCTAACCTCCATTTTGTCCTTGTTAGCAATTTGTGGTGATTTTAGCCCCTTGAAGAATAAGAAGGTGCTCTTAGTGCATTGTTTCAGCTAGCAAACCTCCCTTCATCATCGTGTGCTTTTTTAGGACTCTTGTAAGTCCTCAAGTTCCTGCCTTTTGTGTTCAAGCATGCTAGATCTAGATTTTAATTTTGTCCATTTTCCTCCATGTTTGGGGTTATTTGAGTGATGGGTTCTCATAATGTTAGCAACTTTGTGAGACTTTGAGGTTCCTTTGTGGCCTCTTGTCTTAGATCTGGAGAGTTGTTAAGTTAGGAGTTTGATGCATGGTATTTGATCTCGTTTTTCTTCACTTTGATTTAACTTGTGCTCAATACATGCATTGGACATGAATGTCTAAATATCAATGATTTTTATGATGATTTGGGATGGAGAAAGCCTTATGGAAAGTTTGAGTGCATAGCTTGGAGGATTAAGAGCTTAAAGCATTAAGTTGTCTAGCGCAGTTCCCATGACATGATGGATTGACCATCACAAAGTGGCAACTGACAACCTCACGATTGTTTTGTCCCAACGTTGCCACGACATGGCTAAAGGGTGTCCAGACGTGGAGGTTAGCCATGTTTGACCTTTACTGTTGACTTTTTGACATTCTTGACTTTGGTCAACTTAAGAGTTTTAGGGTGTAGACTGAGAGGGTACTCATATATTGTGTTTAAGTTCCTCGTAGTACCGGTCTACTCTATCATAGAGTTGTCGTGTTAGCCTTCTATTTGTGAGGTGAGTCTTCTCATTATATTACATATGTCATAGTGGTGAGCATGCTATACTAGCTGAGTCTAATTTGTTGATTGTTGTTATTCATGTTTTTTGAGTTGCTGATAACTCCAGGACAATTGATAGTCGACAGGATTATTGACAACCCATAAGGATTTTGTGATCCTATAGGACTTCTGATAGTCTCAAGGTTGCTTATAACCCATAGTTGTGGATATAAATGTGTTTTAGGTACTTCGGATAATCATGGAAATGAGAAAGTATGACTGTACACTCTTCTCGGTAGCTTTCATGATTCTGCATTTTGTGATACTCTGACTTTTGGAATGATTATATTTTGGATACTTATGGTTTTCTTGACTTGGTTTTCATGGAAACAATGTTTTTTATTTAGTTTAAGTTAAAGGGTTCGTCACTGCATCGTATCCAACACCATGGAAGCTCCATAGTGGCTGCCAGAAAACCTAGTCGTGGTTGAACCCACCCCCATGCCGTGACTAGACCTCAAAAAAACCTAATGGATTAAGCACTTAAACGTTCATTTCCATAGCTCAAAAGCTCAGATCTGATGTTCCTAATGTTTTTAATGGATAAACTTTCTAACTTTATCCATTCCCATGTCTCATTAGCACCCAAATTATAACCCTAACTTCGAAGTGAGCTAAAATGCATTTATAACCTCAAGGTGGAGCATGAAAGCAATCTTTTCTTCCAACTCTCAAGTCAAAGAATCATTTTAGTCACTTAATTGGTCCAGGAGTTTCTAAAATCCAAAGATATCTAAGAAAGGGAATTAAAACCACCAAATAGGTGTAAAACTTAGCTCTAAACAAATGAAAGTCAAGATCCAAACTTTATACATCAAATGAATCATGTTTATGAAGTAGGTGGTGGATCTAATTTCACTCCTTTCTTCCTTGCACCATAATGGACTTCCTTCTTCCTTAAGTTTCACAAAAACCACAAAACAATCTCAAGAATCAAGCACGAAGGCTAGGGTTTGGTGAGGGTAATGATCTCACAGAGTGGAGGCTGCCAAATGAGGCAACCCTATAGGTTAGAGCCCTTAAATAGGTCCCCAACCCCGGGGTCTACAATTTTGAACCCTCAGCCGCTACCATGAAGTGCCCATACATATGTTGCGCCATTGCCAAGAAAGATGACGTGTCCAAATTTTAATGACGTAGTCGCGTCGTGGTGATTCTCCATCACCACGTCGCAAATGGTGAAAAGTCCCAAAATTATGTTTAAAGGAATAATAATAAAAGAAAATATACTTGAAAAATAGATGTTACAATTCTCCCCACTTGAATCAGATTTCATCGTCGAAATCAGCGGAGATAAATAATTCTGGATAGTAAGTATGTATCTCCTCTTCGGGTTCCCATGTCCATTCTAAGACCCTTTGGTGTTGCCACTACACCTTCACTAAAAGTGCCGTCTTGTTGCACAAGGATTTAATCTTCCTATCTAAGATGGATATTGGTCTCTCCATATAATCCAGGTGCTCATCAACATGAATATCGTCAAAGGGTACCACTGCTAAATCATCCACCATACACTTATGAAGCTAAGAGACATGGAAAGTGCTATGAATCTGGTTGGGCTCTTCTAGTAAATCTAATCGGTAGGTCACCTTGCCGACCTTAGCCACCACTCGGAAAGGACCGATATATAGGGCCTAATTTGTCTCGCTTCATGAACCGAATAATACCGTTCCAGGGTGGTACTTTCAGTGACACCATGTCCCCGACCTGAAACTCCAAGTCAAATTGACGCTTGTCTACATAACTCTTTTCTGTGCTCTGTGTTATCTACAATATGTGGCTGGCCTACTAAATGAGCTATGTAGTCTTGAGCATTATCTCAATGTTTCACATGAATCTCTGCCCAACTTCTCCCCTAACAAACTAGGATACGACACTTCCTTCCATAAAAAAGCTCATAAGGAGGAGCACCAATGCTAGAACGATAGTTGTTATTGTATGAAAACTCGGCCAAAGGAAGGTAGGAGTTCCAGCTCCCACCAAAAATCGTAGATCAATGCTCTCAACATATCCTCAAGCTTATGAATAATCCGCTTACTCTACCTATCTGTGCGAAGGTTATATGCAATACTAAATTGCAACCAAGTAACCAACTCATCATTGAACTTCTTCCAAAAATTGGAAGTGAACCAAACATCTCGATCTTATACGATAGAAATAGGTACACCCTGGTGAGCAATAATCTCTCAAAAATATATGTCGTCCAATTTCTCGACCAATGAACTCTCTCGAATCGCAAGGAAGTGGGCATTCTTGGTCAAATAGTTAACGATCATCCAAATAACATCAAACCCCTTGGTCGTCCTTGGCAATTTCATGATAAAATCTATGGTGACTTGTTCCCATTCCAAATGAGAATCTCTAAAGGCTGTAACTTTCTGTGAGGCCTCTGATGTTCGACCATGATCTTTCAACAAGTCAAGAACCTCTCTACAAAACCAAGCTATATCCATCTTGATGCAGGGCCACCAATAACTAAGTCTCAAGTCCCAATATATATTTTTTGCGTCAAGGTGAATCAAGAACTTAGACTTGTGTGCTTCCTATAACAATCTCTGATGAACCCTATCGGAAATTGGAACCCAAACCCTGCCACACTTAGGCAATATCCATACATGTTAGTGACAAAGGTAGCAATCTAACACTTGATATTCTCTTTCTTCCAGTTCTCCTCCTTAATCCCCTCAGCATGTGCCTCTTTGATCATATCCAAAGGTGGTATAATGATAGTAATCCTCAAACATAGGTCTCTGATAGGAGTACTAGCTGTCTTGTGACTTAAGGCATCGACCACCACATTGACCTTTCCGGGATGATACAAGATTTCACAATTGTAATTCAAAACCACGGCCACCTATGTTGCCTCATATTGAAATTCACACTACTAGAAAACAGCCCTTTGATGACACGTGAACAATGGCACACACTGATTTACGATATGTATTTTTTGTGTATCCTAAAAAGTAATGGTAGATTTCCGAAATTTAAAAGATAGAGGACACACATTTTTACGTGCCTAAAATTAGTGTCTAATAAATAAAAAATTACAAACACGCAAGGCGCTTATCTTAAATGTGTGTCCTCTATAAATGTCGCTTTACAATGTTTACTAAGTGTGCGTTTTTTATCACACGGAAGACAGCGACTCCTTGATAGGTAAGCGGGGAAATAAAATTCCCCAAAATTTTGAACACCCTCCTTCCTCTTCCTTTGTACTCTCTCCACCCGTCGGATCAACTTCATTCTCTCCGTAAATTCCTTCCTCTACGATCGACTTACGATTCCTTCTCTATGCAAACCCTAATCAAACATATCACACCCACAACGGTAATATCTTCATCTTTCACAAAATAGACGATCGACTGAAGAACTAGGCATTCATGAACCGTACATCACAAAAATTTTCACAAGCTAACAACTGCATAACTGATGATTAAGGGTTCTTTGCTTCCCCAATCCACCCCTATCAGCCTATTCCAACTAGTTCTATCTTAGAGTCGGCTATTTAGGGTACCTTAGGCGATTGAGGGTTCTTTGAATTAGCATTTCCTATTCTCTTTCTCGTTCATCTACCCATGTATATTCAGACAAAATTCAACGAGTTAGAGCCATGATTCAATCTTTGGAGAAGTTAACACCAAAATTAGTGGTGAAAAGTCTCTAAAATCTAGAGGATGAAGGGTTTTGGCGAATAAATTCATCAATGACAGATTTTCTTTAGCCATGGAAAAAGATTGGATTCCGATGCTAAAGATATCAACATCAGGGTGACCCCTATTAAATATTGTGGGATTTCGTTGAGTTCTAGTGTGATTCCCATTGATGTTGTTACGCATCGTCTTCCTCTACCCCTATATCAACAAAACATGATGTGTTACATTTTTGCGAGCTTAATCAATATTATTGATTTGTGGAACTTTCTAAAAAGAATTGCATTTCAAAATTTATGTCTAAAATAGTAGTCGAATGACAAAAGTTGTTGGGTCACTTAGCATTTGGTTAATTGATTTTTTTTTAATTTTAACAGATTTTTAAGGATGATTTGAATTTTGATGCTATTTGAGAGTGTTATTCTTTCCTTCTTATCATTCAAAACTGAAAGCAAATTTTAGAGATGATATAATGGTGATTGAAAATCAAAGGTACCTCTCTCTTTGCTCCAAAATATGCCGATTTAGTAAGTTCCAATCATGAGATGTTCTGGATTAGATACAAAGTCTATCCTTTTAGAAAAAAATTTGAAGCTTAAATGATTTGTACTAACCCATTCATGTTTATTCATACCATTTGATTGATTCATGTGAATACTAAGCATGGTGTCTTGTTGAAATAAAGTGAGAACTTATACATCTTTAAGTTATAGAGATAGATGTGAGGTTAGCCTTATGAAGGGTATTTTAGAAAAAAAAAAAAAAAAAAGTCTAACCGATCAACATCTTATTTTAAAATATTTTTCATAATTTATTTTAATTCTATCTCTTCGGTTGCATAGGGTAATGTTAAAACAGTGGAGAAGAAAAGGGTAGAAAAGATAACCTTCCTGTTAATATCACTACCCTCTATAAAAAAGAATTCCACTCTATTTATATTGTGGATAAAAACAACTACCAAACGTGAAAACAAAGAAATAAATTAAGTAAATACAAGAGAAAGAAATAATACAAAGGTCAATTTGGTTAATTACCAAAAAAAATTGATTTCAGGTCACTTACTTTTTTCTCAATTATATTATTTCAAAATATTCTGCAAGGGCACAAGAGTTTAATCAAATTGTAGAGGTCCTTGACTATGTTAAAGTAATGTAGAAATTTATACAAACTACATTATTGTGTAAAAATTAAGCAATTATAATGTGTGAAATGCTTTAAATTGACTTTCTTCTTTCCTCTTGGGTACCGAGTGATAGAGATTAATCATAAAATCCCTTATATAGAAGTGAACAAAGACGAAAGATCTTGAAGAAGCACTAAGATCTCTTAATTTGAAGATGCAACCAAACCAAATGACTACTTTGAAGAGGCTTTAGATAGTTAAATTTCACTCATTCACAATTCTTTCATTATTTTGTGGTGTTTACTGTTTTGTCCTTTCAGAATTCAACTAAATTTTGAACCTGTAGCTCCTCCACAATCAAATTACTATCAACTGTTGAAACGGTCTCTCTGTGTTGTGCATTTCCACTATTTGATAAGCAGGAAACAAAACAAATAATCTAATTGATTTATTCTTATTTTCTTTTTTTTAATATTTAAGAAGATTAGGGATCGATGAGTTCAAATTCAAAATACCTATCTATTGAATTCAAACTGGGAATTAAACTTTATCCTTATATGCTACTTTGAAGTAGCACTTTTTATTCAGGCTAAAAGCTTGGCTTTTTTCATTTAAATAAGGGGAGTTTCACCATGTAAAAAGGATAAAGAAGCACATGTATATAGGTTATTTAAAGAATTACTTTTTATAAATGTTAATGTTTACTAGGAAATATCAACATACTTAGAATAAGTAACTTTTTAATAAATTTTTTTAATTATAGAGTAAATAGGGACCATTTTTGACTATTTGTATTATAGTTTAAGATTTAACATATAAATAATTTCAAGTGTGGTATATTCGTAGCAAGATGCAAATCCATTCTCTTTGTGGCCATGATTATATAGTTTATTCAGTTTTTACTCGACCTACAGTAAGTAACTTTTTAATAATTTTTTTAAGAATTCAAAAGATTAAGTTTTTACATCTTATTCCAGGATTCTCAATTTGTAAAAGTTGTAACCGGCTCACATGATTTGACTATATAGTTTTGGGATCTTAGATATGGTAATCTATTTTTTTATTCAAAACAAAATATATTGTAGATTCTTTTATTAGAAGTTAGTGTTTATCTGGAGTTGTTTTTTTTTAGGTAAACCACTAGCAACTTTTACTTATCACAAGAAATCTATTCGCGTATTGGCCCAACATCCCTCTTGAGAGTTATTGAGACTGATATTTTAATTTGAAAATACACATATAATATGAACACTTTAGATGAGATACAAATGATAACAGGTAAAGACCTTGCAGACTTGGGACTCATCAAAGTTCAGCAAGTTAAATGCAAGAAATGGTAATGTACTTTCATTTCATTTCCATTTTTCACTACTATAGTTTGGTGGATTTTTTAAAATTACTAGGATCTAATATGAAAGAAAAATTAAAAAGTAGATTGTTATAATTTTTGGTATATTTTCAAAGAACAATGCCCTAAAAAGAAAAAAGTTGAAATTACAAAGTTGAAATAGAAAAAAATGAATGTAGGATGTTATAATAAACAAATAAATGGTAGTAATGTTTGGCTACCAATCTCTCTGTTTGTCTGTTAGATACATCAAGGAAATAGGTACTCCATGAATTTATTTGTTTATATATTCTGCAAGTTATAGACAAAGGGTTAATATAGTAATTTCCTGTCTCCACTAATCTTCATTTTTGTGGTATAGTGCAAAGGCTAGAATATCAACTTCCTAACCTTATTGTTTGATCTATTATAGGTTAAAGATGCATTCTTCAAAGACTATGCATAATCACACAAGAAGCTTTCAAAGCTTGGGTTCACGTTCACTCGACCTCTCTCAAGAATATATTATTACACAAACTATTGTAGGAGTTGTTGTTGCTACAATTGTAGTGATCCTCAGTTAATTCTATAAACTTAATAGAAAGTGCTAAATTGATACATCATAAATTTTTATATGAAATTATTGAATGTGTTTGAATATTTGTACATTTATTCATGTATTGTATGAAATGGATTGTTTTGTTATATATGTATTTTATTTTTTTTATTATGAGACATTAATTGTCATTTAATTGAAAATTAGTAAATCTATAATTTTTTTCTAAAACACTTCAAATTATGACATGCAAAAATGTGCATCGTTTTCGTTTATGACACGGGCTTCCTTGACACACAATGCTTGTCGTGAATGCATGTCGTAAATGCGTTTCGTAGGGTTACGGCACACAAATGTGTGTCGTCTTCCTTTATGACAGAGGTTTCCTTGACACGCATTTGCTTATCATCTGGCCTTTTTATGACACACAATGCGTGTCATTAAAGGGTATTTTTCTAGTAGTGTCAACTCACCCACATGGTATTTCAGGATCTTGTGATCTACATAGATGGTACAGTTGACCCCATATAGATAGTGTCGCCAAATAATGAGGGCGAACACCACCGCCCCTAACTCTAAATCACATGTAGGATAGTTAGCCTCATGGGGCTTTAGCTGTCTAGAAGCATAAGCAATCACTCTACCCTATTGTATGAGGTAACGCTCCTAATCCTATGATCGAAACGTCATAATATACCTTAAAATGTTGGATATAGTGTCTAAGTCCATAACTTTATTTGGTATGTACTTGACCCGGCCCGGCATGGTCCATTTGGGTTGCATGACATTGCAATACTTGGATAGACTAGATGAGAGAATAAGGCACTTATGATTATTAATATATTATAAGTTCTAATATATTAATAATAGTATTATTTAATTAGTATTGATCAAGTATTAATCTAGTATTAATTTAGTGATCAAAGTGAGACTAATTAAATATATAGGGTTGATTATGACAATCATCAATTCTTTTATGGTGGATTAATGATCCATTGTTTATGGGTTTGGTTATAACCATATGGAGCTCGATGGATAGTCCATGGGAGTTACAAACCCATGGGTCATGAGAAATGAAGAGTCATGACAATTAGGGTTTACATTTGTAACTCCTAATTATGACACACTATAAAAGAAACCCTATAGTATGCAAAATCGACACTAGAGTGTTTCTAGAGAGGGCATAACCAATTTTCATGTGTAAGAAGTATTCACTCAAGTTATTCCAAGTTTTTTGGTGTTGTGTGAAGCATTTGAGGCATAACATTTGGGGTGCTAGGCTCACAAAGTCTTAAAGTAATCCAAGCAACAACAAGGTATGTATTTCTACTAGTTTTATGTTTTATGTAATCCCCATGCCATGCTAGTTAGGAAATAACCTTGAAAAAGAAATTTGCATGTATATAGAGAAAACATAGATTCAAGGTTATTAGGGTTGCATGTACACTTAGGAAGTGTTAGAATGCTCAAAACCCATCATAAAATCCTCGACACCCTCTAGAAGGGGAAATATTGGGGCCTCACATAACGTCTACCTTAGGGTCACAAATGTTGCATGTTGCTCAAGCCTCCAACGGAAATCAACATCCTTCCTCATCAAGTGAGTGAGAGGAACAAAAATCCTAGAGAAATCCTAAATAACCCTCCTATACTAACCAGCCAACCCACGTAATCTTTGGATCTTAGATGGAGATTTTGAGACCTCCCACTACATCACCTTCTCGACCATGGCCGAATTGACCAAAAATCCGATTTGATTGACGAGGTGTCCCAAGAACTGAACCTCGTGCAACAAAAACTCACACTTAAAGCACTTAGCATACAACCTTTATTTCCTAAAAAACCCATGAATTTCTCGAAGATGCTCCTCATGCTGCTGCTTGGTCTTGGAGTAGACAAAAATATCATCAATAAACACGATAATTGATCAGTCAAGCATCAGTCTGCACATTCAGTTCATCAAAATCCATGAACATTGCCGGTGCATTGGTGAGCCCAAATGGCTTCACCACGAACTCATAATGGCCATATCAAGTTTGAAAGGTCATCTCCTCAATGTCCTCCTCTCTAACCCTCATAAAGTGATATCCCAATGTCAAATCAATCTTTGAGAACCAAGATGCACCCTGCAACTGATTGAAAATATCTCTTTATGAGTGGATAGCAGTTCCTCATTTTCAACTTATTCAACTCCCGATAATCAATACACATACGATGCGAATTGTCCTTCCTCTTCGTAAATAAAATTGGCGCTCTCTAAGGTGAACTACTCAGGCATATAAACTATTTGCCCAAAAGGTCCTGAAGATGAGAGGAAAACTCCTACATCTCAAGCGATGCGAGCTGATATGGCGGCATAGCAATCAGAACCGCCACAAGGATCAAATTGATCCTAAACTCAACATGCCTTTCTAGAGGCACACCATGTAAATCCTCCAGGAAAAAATTAGGGGACTCTCGAACCACTAGTACATTGGTGATTTAACGCTTCTCCCCCTTTCAAGTATCAATCATATAAGCAACGTATCCGACATAACCCTACTGCAAATATCTCCTGGCTCTTGCGGCAAAACAGAAACTTGAACCAAACTTTGTACCATCATCGTAGTCGGTTAGATCTCCCCCACTTGGGGTACACACCACCACCAATTGACACTCATAATCTATCAGATCCCCAAACCGGATCAGTCAATCCATACCCATAATCACATAAATATCTCCCATCGAGATATGGACTAGGTCAATCAAGAATTGCACCATAAAAATCTCAGAAACGCAATCGCGGAAAATTCTCATAGCAGACACCTTGTGTTCATTAGTGATGGAAACTCGCAACGGACACTATGATACCGCAATAGCTACACTAAAGCTCATAGTAAATGAAAACAATACAAAAGGCCGACTAGCACCCGAATCGAACAACACTAAACCAGGAAATGAATTCACTAAGAATGTACCTAAGAAAAACATAGACATAAGCATGAAGATTTAAAAAAAATAGATAACATAAACATATATAGTTACATACTAGTAATGACGTTAGTCCCAAGCCCTTTGTAGATTCATAGATCAAATATAAGCAAGAAAGAACAATAAATAACAATCAAGAATAGAAAAAAGTAAAGAACACAAGAGATTCTCCAAATTGTCTCTTTCACCAAGAAAGAGTTTGTTTTCACCAAGAAAACGAGTTGTCATAAAGACGATTACGACACCAAGACATTTACAAGACACCCTCACCACATTAGGGTTTTACCCTAATCTTGATTATACACTAGTCTATTCTAGAGAATCCCTTAAATCAAGGGATTGTATCTAATCTAAACATAAACTGGTCTGGTAAATATGGAATGTATAACATCAGATCTTCTCTAAATTCGAATATCAACACCAACACTCCAGACGTTGATTAGAGCATCAGCTTTTGGGAGTCACGTTGATCAGGGCATCAATGTCAGCGTCTGGATATCAGCTTCAGCTTTATCAGCTTCAGCAGATAGTACCATCATCAAATGTCATCAACAGTTGATCATTGTGTCATCAATGTACAACCTGAAAGATCTAGTATGCTTAAGAATCATATTAAAGTGATATTCTTAATTAAGATATGATACTAATGGGTTACATTAACAACAACTTGATATAATTCATTATTTATTAGAAATTGATTCTAATAAATATTCAATAAACTCCTATAATTAATTGGAAATTATTTATTTATTGGAAATAATAATTTTCATGTGCAAGTAACATTACATAAATCATATGGTATGAATTAATAAGTCATGTACAACATTTTGGACCATAAGGACTTTTTGTCTTTTACCAAAAAGTTAAGGTTTATATTTTATAAAAGAGTTTATAAAATTTTACATTTTTGACTTCTTTTTTTATTAAAACCGTGACTGTTCTTTAGAGAACAAGTTATGGGCTTTTACATATAATAATGAAAAGAAGGAATGGCTTAAAAGCATGGGGGACAATTAGGTCATAGGTGCATGATTGATTTAACGTGTTAAGTCCTTTAATTGGATAGAGATTAAGCTTTATAGGAAAGCCTTTACTCTTATTTTCTTCACTCTTGCATGATGGCCGAATCCATCACCATCTCTCTCACTCTCTCTAGTTTTGCTTTAAAGACTTGGAGATTACATGTTTTTACATGCCCTATTTAAGTTCATATTGGTTATGAACTTAAAGCTTAAGGGTTTAAGAGTTTATGGACTAGCATCTACATCAAGTTGAGTCATTGTTGGTGTCTCAAAGGTTCCACATTCTTCATCAACTTCCAAGCCTCTTATGAGGGCCCAAAGAACTACAAAGGTTGTTATTTCTTCATCCTTTCTAAGGTTGGTGTTTAAATCTTTCTATAACTTGCAAGAAGATCCTTGGTGGGTATAAAATGTTTATGTTATGTTCTAAATTTAAAGTCTTCCGTTTGCCATAATTTTCTAGTTTTTGAAACTAATTTTGAACTAAAACCCAACAATTGGTATCAAAGCCACCCTGCAAGTTTGCTTAGAGTTTTTGATTTTTGGAAATCTTAGTTTTTAGAGAATATGGATAACTTGTTTTTGTATAAATATAAGTTCATACGTATTTTCTATGACAACTTTAAAATCGTTATTTTTTTTATGTGACAAAAGTTGCATGCATCTATTGTCATTTAAAGTTGCTTTAGAAAAACAAAGGTTGTTTTATATGTATGTTGATTTGTATGATGTGCATAAACTAGCCAATGACCATTATGATTGTTGTGTTGTTATGTTTGTTGTTTTTGTTACAAAAATGGTTGTAATAATTTATTTATTCATATGGTATATATGTAATAATTAAATAGATTTGTTTTCTTCATTATTTTTGTAAAGTAATAGATTAGTTTTTAGAAATAATTTATTTGTACAAAGATGTAACAAAAAATGAAGTTTGAGCCATTGTTTGAAGACAAAAGGGCAATTTTCAAGTCTACATAAGTGTTGGGCAGAAAGATGACACTTTCTTAAAAGTGTCATGAATACTTTCAATAGTAGCTTTTTCTTTAAAGGGCTGTTGACCTAATGCAACACTGTCTGCAACCATTTTCTGAAAATTGTTGCATGTGGCTGAATTTTTCCTTTAAAGAAGATTTTTTAATCGTTTGCAAGCAATGGGTGTTTACTCAAGTGGGAGCTTCTACAACAACATTACAAGAAGATTTTTGGTTCCCTTAAATGTCCCTTTAGGAATGGACTTGGCATCTTTTGTGTTGGCTCATAAAAAATGTCATTAGTTGGTGATGTTTATGCACATATCTTTTTATGTATATTTGTGTTGTTTATTTTATGTATTATTTTGTGTGGTTGATAAAATTAGTTTTTCACATGTGAAAATAATTTTGGACAAAATAAACATTACATAGAGTTTGGCTTTCAAAACCGGACATAAGATGTAACAAGTTATTATTTTAAAATAAAACCCGGTTTTATAAAATTGTTAATAACGGCAAATTTTGAAATACTCCAATATAAGCTTTAAAATAGTGATTTTTGTAACTTATACAAACTATATATATATATATATATATATATATATATATATATATATATATATATATATATATATATATATATATATATAAGTAATAAAATGAAGTTTTATTAAAGATATAAAAAGTTCAAATTTGCTCAAAATTAATACAGGTTATTAAAATTGAATTGCGTTAAATTATATACAAACTAGCTTTTTATATAGAACCTTTAAAAATTATTTTCTTTTGAAAATTGATACCATGTGTGACTAGTGGCAAATTTTGAGTCGAGCAAAGTCTAAAGTGTATTATGTATAAGTGAATTCACATCATAACTTTGTTGCAATAGATCCTTGAAAGCCAAAAGGCATCATTTGTATAAGTAAATATATACACTTTAAAAACCATATATGAAATGATCCTTTGAAAGTCAACAAGTTATAACATAAATTGCGAAATAACCCTTGCCCTTAGAGTTTTCGGCCTAGGACCTCAAAACAATTGTGATTTCGGTTAGGCTTGGACCGAAATCACATGTGATTTCGGTTGGACGATGACCGAAATCACCATTGTGATCTCAGTTAGGCCATGACCGAAACCACATGTGATTTCGGTGGTGTTAAGGTGATTTCGGTGGGTAGAATGGATAAGGTGTTGACTTTGTGACTTGATATTTCATCCTTTTCCAATAAGAAATATTACCCAACAGTATGCCATGCAATTAACCAACAGATAACTAGGCAACCATCATATCATTCCTTCCCTCTTTAGCTACGGCAGAAAACACCCACAAATTCCCACCATGTCCATTTTCTTCAAGTATTCTCCATAATACTCTCTGATTACTTCATATTCTTCCAAGAGCAAATTACTCCTCATTTAGCAAAACTATTTCAAGTGATTCTTGGTATTTGGTAAGTGTTTCTTCAAAATCTAGTGTTTTTTTACACACTTTTACACTAGTTCATCTTATTTACACACATTATTATGTGTTAAACTCTTAGGTAATATCATCTTCAAAGGGTACATCAACCACATTCAAGTGTTTAGGCTTGGAAATATTCATATCATTACTTCAAAATCCCACAACCACACTTAAGGTGAGTTCATACCCCCACATTTTCGAGTTTTTCATGTTGTAGGGGGGGGGGGGGGGGGGATACAAGTAAAGTTTAGTGTTTACACAAATACTTTCATATTTCATCTCTATAATAAATATAAAACATTTTGTTTGCATAGAATATGGTTACCACTAGTTTGTAGACAATTATTTGTGATCTATTAGTTGTGATATATTAGTTTTGAAATGCAAAACTAACAAAACAAAACATAAATTCTTGTTAAGGAACGTTATGATTTCGAAATTACAAAGATTTTTGGGACTTTTTACCAACATATAGATTTTCTAACAAAAAGGGTTACAATCTAGATATTTCACTATTTTGTGGGTTGCAACCCAAAACATGATGTTTTGTCATACATTTTGAAACTATACAATATAACTACTATGTATTTATGTAAATGATTATATAAATAGTTTAAACAAACAAACAGGATAAACTATAATTGGTATAGTTTGAGAGTTACAAACAGTACACTATCATTCCAGAAAAAACATATAATTATTTAAAGGTATAATTATTTCATTTACAAGAAAAAAGGGGTTTTCAGTTCACGTAAATTGGTTGATATTGGTTGTGAGACATTTGGCTTCACCATACCTACCAGAGTACATACTAAAGTCCTGAATTATAACCAGAGTCTCTTGTAGGGAGATTGTGACACTTGTGTATAGATCTATACGGGATTGACAACCCCACACCTCAGTTGTTAGTTACAGTTAGACGTCTAGAGTGACAAATTTCGTAACAGTTTCGACGCCTGAAGAACGTCGTTCAAGCCACTAGTCGCATTAGTATGGTTAGAATAACTCACATAGGGTATTAACAAAACATTTGGTTTACGGGTTAACATACATTCAAGTAGTTTTATATAAAGATAAAACTTCATAACACCATTTTTCAGTACAACATTACTTACATTTTTAGTATTGAGATTTAAGACTTACAACTCATTTTTAAAGAAAATATTGTATTTTCTGGAAGTATACACTATCATTTTACACGAAACAGTTACAAAATCCTTCTCATACAAAATGCTTGTGAACTCACCAACTTAATTGTTGGCACTTTTCAAAAGCACTTGTATTCTCAAGAAATTAGTAAACAGGTAACCAAAGAGTTTTTGGAGGATGGGGCGTCGTCGCATCACGTAATTTATTTTTTCATATGCATTTGATATCATTTAAATAATGTTTTGAGCACAATGTAAACTTATTAAATATTCAATGAAATGGTTGTAATGCTTTGATCGCTACTATAGTACTATTCAATTGTTATGATACTTTAAATGAAAGTCATCCGTTCCTAGACGTTTCCGTCGTTCTAGTTTGGGGGTGTGACACCATGGTTTATTATATGCATATAATAACCATGATATCATATGCTTTTAAACTAGAATTATAAAACATATAAAGACCCTTATTTTTTACAAAACCTCAAATCTATGAAATCATTTTGAAGAACACTCGCACATCTCTTGTATGCACTAGTGGGATAAAGGATACCTAACCGCTTAGTGTTATCTTTTGATGGTTAGGGTGTCTTCGCGATTTCTATAACCAAGTTATAGGCCGATTACACATGTTTTTCAAATTGGATGATTTGATCGGAAATCTTTTGTGATAAAGGATACCTAAGAAATAGAAATCTGAGGCATAGATGAGATCAAACATGTCTAATTAAATTTGTTATTAGAGATCCCATAAATCTAGGAATTATATAGCAAGATATAATTGATAATCAATATCTACTGGGTTGGATTCAAATGGATGGGATAAAGGATACCTAACCATTTAATTGTTTTGCAACTTGGATCCTAGACTTTGATAATTAATGTTTTTAAAAACTGAAAGGGTATTAATTATTGAAGATTAAATGTTGAAAATACTAAATGAATATTGTGAAAATTTTGTAGTTAAATAATCTATTCTCATTATCATGAATTATCATTTTCTTTAATGATTTAATGAAATAATAACGTTCACTAGATACAACATTAATGAATGGGTCCATGTCTTAAGAGACAATCTCGTGAGAGATATGAAATTATATACACTTAAAGGTCCTAGTCATAAACAATTTGCTTTGAGCAATAAACATGAACATGATACCTTATGAAGGCATCAATGTGATGCTAAAGATGTTTCTAACATCAAGCTAGGAATAGTTATTCATAACTTATAGGAAGTCTTGGATAATTTAAACACATATCTGAGGATATAACAGGTCAAGCAATATTCCAATAAATACAGTGATATTTTATTTAAAGCTAGTTTAAACATTGGAATAATGCAAGGCTAAAAGAATCACCTTGTGTGATCCAGGAGGCCCATATTTTATGGACTGGACACCTTTAAGTCCAAGAAATCTATTAAAGACCGCATAGATGGAACTTGTTTCTTTTGTGAAGAAATTGGACAATGGAAGAGGATGTACTCCCTTTATTTGGAAAAAAAAGTCTGGAAGAGACTAGTACTTCTAGTATCTACTAGATAGAACTCATACTTTTCATATAACACTTAGGTGCTTAGTACTTAAATGTTAATCTAATATTTGTAAATGGCTTGCAGATATTTACTGAAGAATAACCAAGCTTAGCACAACCAAGTTGGAACTATACTCTCAGAGTTTAGTTTATTTTTTATGCTTAGAACATAAAGCACTTGTAATGTAAAGCAATATTTTTTTTGTAACAATGTATGTTTTAATTTAGCATGTCTAAATTTATGTCTCGGTTATCTTATTCAAATGTTTGATAATTTACCTAATCGTTTTTCATAACAATAATATTCATATTCTGAAATGATTAACTTCGATTTATGAGACTGAATCTCTCAACAAAATTATAAAGTAAATATCAACATCTTATAAATAAAATCAAGTTCTATATACAAGCACTTTTGACTTAAACTTGTTTTAAATCAAACTCATTTTTGACATTGTTATCTTTATTATATAAATGGGATGCACATATTCCAACTTCAAGAAATGGATCTTTCAAGGAAAATAATGTAGTTTATTTGACATATGTGAACCTTATTTATATGTAAAAGATTCCTAATGATATTTTCATTAAAGTGTAGAGAAAATAATTAAGAAACTATGCACTTTGGTGTATGACTTCCTTACTAATGAATGTCTGAGATAAAGCACACAATACCAAATCAACTTTATTAACAAATATAGTAGTTTTAATTATATATTACATGGTAAAGCATAATAGTGAAATCTTTTTTAAAGGTTTCA
The DNA here is from genome assembly GCF_002870075.4 of Lactuca sativa. Lineage (NCBI taxonomy): Eukaryota > Viridiplantae > Streptophyta > Magnoliopsida > Asterales > Asteraceae > Lactuca > Lactuca sativa. The sequence continues at coordinate 35,479,517 of NC_056629.2, read as the reverse complement.
AAAGTTGAGATACAAACTGGTAAGAACCATCTAAGGCTTTAATGATAAAAAAGGATGAATTAAATCTTACTTGATATAATTTGCTTTCTAATTGGTAGAAATATCATCCTTTAATCTTTTTGGGATAATACTTCAATCACTATTAATTGTATCTTAAATACAAAGACCAACTAATAAGTAGATTAAAAACTTTATAAGATTTAGTATGGAAAGGCTCATCATCATCTTACTTAATTTTTTGTGGATTTGAAGTCAATGTTGGACTAAAGCTTCTAAACTCAAAATCTACTAAATACATATTTGTATAATACTCTAAATGTGGCCTTGATGTTATATGCAAACCCACCAAGAATAGGTTCTCTTATTCTTGTGAAAGCTAAGTTAGTATAAAGCAAGCTTCTATTGACAAATCAAATGGGAGGTACATGGAACTTGAAGCAGCTCTAGAACCATAACCTTATATAGTAATAGTTGGCATTAGTTTTAACAAGGATTGTTAAACTTGAATAATAGTTATTCACAAACACAAATTGTTCGCATTAATGGTAGAGTTCATCTATGAGCTCCTATTTATGGTTTCTGGAGAATCCATCAAATACCAAGATGCTATGTTAGATCTCGAATCTGATAAACGACTTAGAGTCATGAACATGAGATGTAATCCATGTATGAGAATCAAATATGGGCTTGATTAGAATTTCTCCCTATATCAAGGCTAGAAGGAGTAAATAATTCTTCTAGAAAGAATAAATTACATGGATAACCATACAAATTTAAAGCAAGACTTGTAGTAACATGATTTGCTACAACTCATGTCATTGACTATAGTCCTCATCATACTCATGACACTAACTGTGATCAAACCTTTTTCACTAGTTTTTATAATCAGATCAACAAGGATATTATTTACTATAAATTCATATTCTTAATATGAGATATAGTGAATAGATTTCAAGAAAGACTGCTTTTCTTAATAGACATTTACTTGAAGATATCTATATATATTAGCACGGAGGTTTTCTTAATCCATGTTATCCTAACAAAGTGTGTAGAGTTAGAGATCCACTTGTGGATATAAAGCAAACATCTCAATGTTACACTCATCATTTTATATAAAAACCACAAGGTATATTTTTATATCAAAATGAATAGAACATGTGTGTTTACTAAGAACTAGTGGGAGCATAGTGAAATTCCTAATCTTGTATAAATGAGACATACTTAATCATTTGAAATCACATTTTGACTAAGCAAGGTCGTTTTCACCTCGACTCGGAAAGTGTTTCTAAAATGAAAGACTTGGGAAGGAGAAGATACATTCTTGGAATGTGAAATCTATAATGGATAGATAAAATGAATGTTAAAAGTTTCATGTCCTTATACATATATTGGCAATATCTTGAAAGGGATCAAGATACAAGATTCTTTTGGAGAATTCTTGGCATTGTCATATGACACCATTTTGAGCTAGCCTGAAAAGTACATAGATCATAGGCTTGAACTAGATGAAACAATTTATATTCTATTTTCTTGGCAATAAATTCATCATTTACGCCATATTATGCATAGGACATGGTATTTGATTATGCTGTAAGCATGTCATACGATACTAATTGAATACATGGTTAAGTCATTGGATGACTAAGAGAGCATTCTAAGAGTATTTTAGAAGAACTAAGAGAATGTATATAAGATAATCAGTTTAGAAAAGATTTTTATGGAAAGAGCTACACAAGATGTTAATTTCTAAACATATATAAATAATTATGAACTATAATTGGATTTTGACTTCATTATGGAATTAAGGGTATGTCTTGTTGGAATGAGGTCCAAGAAAAACATAATGACACAATCTACTACAAAGTAAGAATACACTACTTTAGAAGTTGAATTCAAATATGATTGGATGAATGGGATCATTGAAAAACTATGTCGATCTCTGCCATTCAAGGATCACATAGAAATCTTTGTGACTTCGAGAGTATACTTAATCAAGCTAAGATACTCCATGTTACGAAATAACACCAATCATATTCTCTAAGATATTTAACTATACTTAGAGTAAAGTTAAGTATGGAGATGATAGTATTCACAGAATTCACACAAATTAAATTTTGTCAGATCCATTGATAAATTTATTCTTTTGAGCTAAGTATGAATGGTCACACTTCAGCTATAAGACTTTATTATTCTAGAAATGGGTTTTTGATTTGGATTTAGTATTTGGATATTGGAATATTACAACAAAAACTATTAGATAATTTTATAATATATTGGGATATAGTCATCACATTAATGCTTGTTGTGTTCTATATTAACATGTTTAATCCATGAATAATGTTATTATTCTAAAAGTTCATAGTCGGTTATAATTGTGGGAGCAATTATAAAATAAGACTAATATGAATTGGATTGATTGACTCTCACTAGATGAGAGTAGGCAAGTGGTTGTAACCAAGTTTCATAGGTACTTGTCAGAGAACTAGTATTGAACTAAACCACATCAAGATCATCTCATGGATCGCTATCATGAATGATACTTGATTAAAAGGTACTATCTTTGTATCCTTAACACCTGAGATACATAGTGGGACTTAAGTGTAGGGATTACTATGCTTTGATATGGTAAAATGTTGTTCCTTAACCGGACATTTATAAAAGCCATTTTCAAGTATGGTGTGAACTATGCAAGAGACTTATGTAGTCAAGATGAGATTTGTTCCTCTTATGTGTTGAGAGTTAGACATTTGAGGCGCCTTACCAAAAGTTGAACAACTAATGAGATTGATCATGATCCGTATCATATGTTCAACATGATGTCTGTAGCAAAGGGATAATTGATAAAACTTACCTTATACACCAATTGTAACTTTGAGATTTTTGGGAATTGGACATTTATAGAATGGCACAAATTCGTATGTTGATAGGGGCAGTGAAATGTTGCTAGATGTTCATGACTGTCTATATAAATCTAATATGAATCTTGCGCAAGTGGTAGATTGAAAGATCTAGTATGCTCAAGAATTTGGGCTCTTCTAAAAGGTGTATGGCATGGACAAAAATAAGGCACCCAAGGGTCCTATTTATACCTGATAAGATAACCCTGGAAACCCTACTCCTAAATAAAATAATACTATTTCAGTTTTGTGGTTATCTAGTTTCCTTATCTTTAGAAGGAATATCCCATATGCCTTTTGGCATCTCCAAAACCGTCCACCCTGATTGAAGGTTCTAGAATTCCTTCTTGTTCAACTATTGAACAATTAGAGTCTAGTCCTTGCACCTTTAATTAATTCTAATTAACCCGGAATTAAATCTAATTAAATTAATTCTGATTAATTCTTAATTAACTATTATTATTTAAAACTGATATATTAATCATATAATATATTAACAAATTATTTATTACAAATTATTAATCATATAACAAATCAATAAATCAACATCTCTCTCCAAATGTCATTCTATTCGATTATTAGTTATGAGTGCAACCCAAAAAGAATTTTTGCTTCTAATTACAAGTAATATTAATTTAGTTATGAGCTTAGACACCTTAATCTAGCAGCATGGTAGTTCATAAATTGAAAAAAAAAAAAACTAGGAATCAGAACATGATAAATAGTAACTCAATGAATTGGTAATCAATATAATTTATCCACTAGAAATCAACCATATGAAAGAGGGAATTCAGAACTAAACGAAAGTACTCTTAAAACTTGAATTAAAGATCATTTTCTTTGCTTTCTTAGTCTTAATAGTTGCTTAATTGATAGTTGTTTGAATTAAGTTGTTGGTCTTGCCAAATCAGTAAAACCCCCTATTTAAAGTTATTTCTTAGTTTAATTTTAGTAGTTATTTTCTAATCAGAATTATGTTCCCTATGTTCGACACCTGACTTAACTATTCTATAATTCGACTAGCTATACTGCCTAAGTGCGACTAGTTAGTTAAGTTGGTTAAGTTTATAAATTAAAATGCCTAAGTGCAACTAGTTAGTTAAGTTGGTTAGGTTTATAAATTAAAAACTAGTAAGCATATAAATTGCACATCAAACCTCATGAAGGCAACATGGGTTGGAAAACTTGGATAGCGTGAGGATAGTAATTGTTTTTGTATTTTGGAATCGTTTTTCTTTTTCTAGGGTTGAAATCAAATGGCTTTTGTTTTCTAAATCTGATTAATCTTGTAATGTTGATGGAGGTGGTTTGAATATATCGATGGTGCTGGGTTTTTTTTATTATATTAGTTGTGGTCGTCGAAGTTCATGTAACAAAAATGGAGGAGGGTGAAGGAATGGGATGGGATAGTGGACCCTATAGTTTTATAATAGGCACTATCTCATATCTAACATCGAGTCTCTCAAATCTAGAGGAAGAAAGGGGTGTGTTTGGTTGCAGGGGAGGAAAATGAGAAGGGTAAGGTAGCTGGAGGTTTCCGACGGATGGTGGTGGTTGGATGTGTTTTTTCGGCGTTTGAACACAAAAGGGGGACGGAATGGAGGAGGGTTGGAGTAGTCTAGGTTTATCAATTAATGGGACATGCATATTTATTTAAATTATTCTTTTTATGACATATATAATTAATATTTCTTTCAATTATTTAATAATTTAAAAAAAAAGATAAAAGAAATCAATAAGGACAAAACACTCTTTTTACACTGATTAAGGTCCAATTACGCAACAAAAATATATTTTGGAGATTGTCTGAATTAAAAAAAAAAAATTATGGACCAAACGCATAAATTATCACAAATCACAATGACCTAATTTACTCTTTCTTTTCTAAACATGTAACATGTTTATGCAATACCACATGAAAGGATGGAACACATATGTCTTTATGTGACTTGTATTTATTTTCTCTAAACATGTGAATTGTTTTTGTACTATCACATGAAATGATGCAACATTTACGATATTGAAAAAGTAAGAACTAAATGAGTATACTGATCATTTGTCGTTAATACAATAAAAAATAAACCTACCAATTTAGATAGTCAAGGTAAGTCGGGTTCTTAGAGATGTCAACCTAACAAATAAAAAGGGTCACCAAGTAACTCCCACTATTATGATGTCTTGAAAAGTAGTAAAAGGTAAAACATGGTCGATCCACAGAGACACATGACTAATAGTTATACATTTTTGGGCAAACTGAAATAAAGTCACTAAGTTTACCAAAAATTTCGATTTTAACACCATATGTTTTCATCAATTATGTCCTTATATTTATAATTTTGTTGCAATGCCAACCAAATGACCGGTTCTCTTTGTTCTCCTAGTAACTAATTTACTCAAATTGCAATAAAGTCACTAAGTTTATCGAAAATTTTGATTTTGACATCGTGTTTTCTTTCTCAATTATGTCATTATATGTATGTTATGGGTAATATTTTCACATTTACTTTATTATGCATGACAACTTGAACTTATACTAATATCTTGAATGGACCAAGATCTTGAACTAGACAACATCTTAGGACCACCATCGTATTTATTGTATTGATCAATGAGGGGTTAAAGACTTATTCAAAAAGACGTGGACTAAGTCAAAAAGCATGTGTTCAAAGAGAAGAGACGTTGATTCATTCCTACAAATCCAGTCAAACAAGAATCAAGGAACATCCCTAGATTATAAAGAAGATATGTTGGACCCTCATCATGATGGCTTGGTCATAACATTATATGTGACCAACAATGTCAACAGAATCTTGATAGATTATATTAGTAACTTGATTTCTCCAATGAAGTTCTCAGTTTCACCACTAAATCCTAACAACTATAGAGATCTTGGTGACATTTTAGAATCTGAGATGTTTAATTTGTTGAGAGTTTCAAGTAGGATGATGTTGATTGAACTTCGGCCATATATCAGGAATCTTATGACATGGATGGCCACATACAATGTTATAACCAATCCATCATGATTGGAATCCAACACATTTTCGCTATAATCTAAGGATGGTCCTTGATTCTTGTTTAACCCAATTTTTAAGAAGGACTCAATGTCACTTCTCTTTGATCACATGCCTTTTGACTTACTCCACGTGTTTTTGAATAAGTCTTTTTCCTTGCATTGATTAATATGAGATTTTCATATTTATACTTTTCCCTTCATTGAACTAATAGTTTTCATCCATCATAATTTTAAAGTTAAATTAATGGTATTTTATAAGTTTCAATTGTTGTCCCTTACTATATTTTAAAGTTACATTTTTGGTCTGTTACACAATCTGTTTTATAATTTTCGTTTTTATAAATATTACTTTTTATTTGTATAATTTCTTAATTAACTATCATTTGTGGTATTGTACCAAACAATACACACTTTCAAATGTAGTTTGTTTATCTTCTTCATACATAATTGTTTAGATAGAAACTTTATTTTTGTACTTTTGTGGTCCACTTTGCAAAGAAATTCTCTACCACAACATGTGTGTGTATATATATTAGTTTTGTAGGATGATGCCCCCTCATTATGGCACTATTCATTTAGTCTAACAATTTTCATCTCTTATAATTTTAAACTTAAATTATTGACATCTTATATGTTGTGATTTTGGTTCTTTACTATATTTTAGGCTTTTTGTTCCTTGCATAATTTGTTTTATAGTTTTTTGTTTTTATTTATATTTTTTTTATTATTAATTATCATTTTTTAATTAATTTTCATTTATGTATTGTACCAATCAAGATATATTTCTAAACATTATTTTTGTCCACCTTCTCCACACATAATTGTTTGCATCAAAACTTTATTTTTATATTTTTGTGGTTATTTTCTAAATGAATACTTTGCTGCAATACGTGAGTGGCAAAATACTAGTTAATATTTAATTAGTTTTATAATAATAATTAATAGTATTGATGTTGGCAAATAAGATAATGCATAAAAATGAGAAATTATGGAAAACTTGTAATAGCAAGAAATATGAAAACAAGATTTAATGAACAAGAGTACACAATATTACTTTGGTTTGTTTGTTTGGATGCTTAGAATTGCCATAGTTATCTTGGTCTGGATTCCAACTTATTACATAGACATAACTAAGGGTTGATTAATATGCATTGAGATAATATTCCACAAATATTATCTTAGTACCAACATGTATTGGATTATGAATAACTAATGGTTTGATAATATTGTGTCTTACAATTAGTCATTCAATTTTATGCATTAAATGTTACAACTTAAGAATATTGTATATTTTTCTACAAACCGTCTTAATTTCTACAATAATTGAATTCGGCACAAAACTGAATTGACAATATAATATCTTGGTTGAAATAACAAGGAGTGACACAATATCAAATTCTATTAATTGAATGATTGACGTTCAAACATAATAATACTAGAAATCGTTTGGAATCTAAGTAAGAATCAAAGTGTGTAAATCGCAACATCATAATACTACAAAAAAAAACAATCTCAATGGATTTAGTCTTCCATAATAATACTGCAAAAGCAATCTCAATAGGTTTAGCCTTCCATCTTTTCAACAAAGCGCAACAACATATGATCTTCATATGTACGACAATAATAGTCTTGGATGAAAATGTATGTAAATTGAGTGAATGAATGATTTCTTCTTGTTGTCTAATGATTCTTGAACGTTTCCCCTTCAAAACTAGAAAGAAAATAACTACTAAGGTGTAGAGAACGTCCCTTATGGTATTGGGATTCTCAGGTATTATAAGTGAGAAAAACCGTAAGAAAACCATAATTTTCGCTTACCACCATCCCATTAAGGAATCAGGATGGTGGGCAAGATGGTGGTCTTATGCTTCAATTGCATTAACTTCTTAATACGAGCTCTATTTTGGACGTTCTTTATGTTCCCGGAAAACCCTCGACGAGATCAACAACTTTCATTTACATTCCGTCGGCTATTTTGACCTTATTTTTAAAACTACATTTTTAACAGGCTTGGACTGTTAAAGTTCGTTAAAAATTCATAACTTCCTCATATGATATCCGTTATCGACTATCTTTATATAAATGGAACCATATGAACGATATCTTCAACTCTTGTTTAGATTGTTTTCCTAACAATCAAACGATCTCTACTTCGGTTTCTTAGTCGTATACTGTTGCGTTGGCATGCTCTTAGTTTAACGACTACTACGACTTTCATTTAAATTACTTTAGACTAAAAAGTAATATATCGAAAATTCACTTTTTACGATATGCAGAGCCATATCGGTGTAATCGCGAAACTTCGAAGAAACATAACTTCTTCATACAAAGTCAGATTTTAGCGTTCTTTATATGTACGGAACCCTTGTCACATACACTATGACTTTGGTTAGTGTTATTTATCATAAATAATATTCTATCAAAAATTCATTTTTAATGCTAAATATGTCTTAATTGACTAGCCTAAATCTTTGGGTGTTACATGTAGAGGTGAAATAGACTCGTATCGGTTGAAAGATACTGAAAGATTCGGAAGGGACTCAGAGAGTCAGAAGGGGCTCAGCGAGTTGGAAGCGACTCATAGAGTCGGAAGGGACTCAGAGAGTCGATAGGGACTCAGGGGTGAAATAGATTCGTTACATGTTTTAGTATGGTATGTTAGTATGATGTGTATGTATGGTATGTGATATTTTGGGGAATTCACTAAGCTTTGTGCTTACGTTTTAGTTTAAATGTTTTTCAGATACTTCCGCTTCAAAAGGGAAAGGTCCGACATGATCGCATTGCATGCACTTGTGTTTGACATTTTTTGGGGATTGTACTCTGATAACTATTTTTCTACTATGACATACTTGATGAGTTTTAAAATATATGGTTGATGGTTTGGTTGATTTTAAACAAAAAAAATTACTTAGTATTTTTGGAATGTTGCAGACGGTCTTAGGCTGGTCTCACAGTTTTTCCGTGTGCCTTTTCGATTTCGATATTATTTGGTTTTTTGGTTTAAGTTTAATAAAAGATAAAAAAAAAAGTTAGATAATGCGTAATTAAAATAAAAATGATGTGTTTATAAACTTTGGTTATCAGTCTTCTTTAGACCGGTTTTGGACTGATCTAGTGACGGTCTCGGAACCACTAGTCTCGGAACGATCTAGTTTTGGGATCAGTCTCGAAATGGTCTCAAGCTAGTATTTTTTGGTCATGTCTCGTTTTAGACCAGTTCAGTCTTAGATTTTTTTTTCGAGATTTTTTTTCAGGTCCGGTCTTTTTGTGCAACTCTATCTTTAATAAATGAATTGGACCAAACCAAAATGATTCATCTAAAAGAACAAAAATATCAAAAGGAATCAACTTATTCAAATTGTGGGCATTTACATTAAGTCCAATTATTTTCTATCATAAAGACAAATGTAAATCCAAAATGTATATGTATCACTCTAAAAAAATTCATCTAACTTGTGTCATTTTAAGATCTTACATAACATTTTGAGTGGTGACAAAAGCAAAATGCAACATGGCCAAGATCATAATAAGTGATGCACAACCACTTAGTGTTGTTTCCAATTTCAATGATTTTAGGCCACACAAAGAGGCAATTGGTGCTTGTTCCCCCATCATTCAAAGTTCATGACTTTTTCGTCAGCAACAACTCCCTATAGAAAGTCAAATACGGATTATCAAAAGTCAAATATGGATTGATTGCAATGTAAGAATTACAGTAAAAACCCATAATTCATTTCACTTCCCATTAATAACGTAATTGCCGAATTCGATTAACATGTAACTTATAGTGCATGACACACTATGCAATGCAATTCTTGAAATGTACAACTTTTAATCCACAAATTAACTTAATTAAAGATATTGCTGACATTTAATATACAACTTTTAATATATAAGGTACAAGTTAGAAGTAATAGGGATCAACTAACAAGAATGCACAAAACTAACTGAAAGTACCATTGTTTTGTGGTATTGAAAGAGCAAGGTACAAGTTTTACTGGATAACGTACAGCTTTTAAGGCATAAAGTACAACTTCAACATCACTCCATAAGCAATATTAAATGAATGAATTTTTGAAGTAACAAATAACAAGTATATATGATAACAAAACAATGAATATTTGAGATCAAATTACCAATCTAAGAAACCGAAACCGACATCGGCATCGACATCGTCACGGAAACTGTTTCCGCCGGAAAACCCGATTCCATTCCGGTGGTTGAGTTTCCGGCAAACCCATACCCAAACCGCAACCCGTTAAAATGCAAAGTATCATAATGACACCTTTGAAAAACCCGAGCAAGTGATGCCGCCTTCCTCCGGGCCCGCTTAGTCCCGGTAAACAACAAACTCTGAATCAAACTCGCCAACGCCGGAGTTCTCACCACCCGTTCGGTGGTGGCGGCACCACCACTCCGGCAAAGCTCAAGCAACGCCGCTACCGCGTTCTCCTTCCCTCTCGGAGTCCCACACCTCATCATTCCAATCAAACCGACAACCGCCGCCTCTTCGTGGCCGACCGCCTCCGCTCCCACCGGTTGCCGGACTATCAACGCCAACGCTCCGGCAGCCTCCTCCGCCACCCCGTCACATTCCAACGCTTCGACTAACGATTTCACCACCCCGAATTCGATCATTTTCACACAGTTTGCGGTGTGGGTTGACAAATTGAACAAGGCGGTGACGGCGTCTTTCCGCCCTCTAGGTGTACCGGAAAGTAACATTCCGGCGAGTGTCTGTAAAGCTCCAGCTTCATCGGCGATGAGTTTTTTGTAATCGTGGACGGCGGAAAGGCTGAATAAAGTGGCGGCGGCGTTTTCCCGAGATTCAATTGTGTGGCCGGATTTTAAAACCGCCACGATTGATCTCAAACAACCGGATTCATCCATGATTCTACTCTTATTTTTATCGTAAATTGAAAGATTCAACATTGCAGTCACTGCGTTCTCTTGTGCCACTGCACTTTCCGATGAAAGAAGAATTTTCAGATGTGGAATCACGCCGGATTCCGCTATGAATCCCCGGTTTTCTCTTCCGGTTTTTGCCAGAAACCGGATTTCACGGGCGGCGATTGCTTTACCGGAATCGGAACCGTTTTCTAGTTCCCGAATCAGAAGCCCGACCGTGGCTTTATTAGCTTCCACCGCCGGTCGGCTTGCCGGAGCCGCCGGAAAAGATTCTCCGGCGAGATCGGAGCTTTCAGGAGGACTGTATGGGATCTTGTGAGCAGTGCACCATTGCATGATTAGATTTCTAAGAGCTCGATTTGGTACAAGTTTTTTATGGACAAGAGTTTGACCGGTTTTTGGGCAGTTGCAGTGACCTTCTTCGATCCATCTTGAAATTGAAGCTCGATCGAAAGTCTGGCCGGTTGATATTATTACAGGATCCATCATCAAATCTAATGAAATTGGACAACAAAAATCTTTTGGGATTGTTATAAACGTATCGGCGATTTCTTTTGAGATTAATCCTCTTTTCTTTCCTCTTCTGAATCTGTGAGAAATTTCCACTTCGTCTTCTTCGAATCCAAATAACAAGAATCTACAGTATCTAATCATGGCGATAACCCCACCGAGAACGGAAGCTGATGGCTCAAGATCGCTCCCGTGGTTCACAATTTGTTCTTCGAGGAACTCAATTTCAACCCGGCAAGCCCTAGCGTCAAGGATCCCCAATTTTGTAACCAAAAAATCATGGAATTCTTCCGAATTTGGGATGTTTCCGGTTCCGATTTCGTTTAGTAGCTTGAAGAACTTCAATCGTAATGATTCAACGTGTTTATCTATGAACAATTTGTTCCGTCTGGATTGCTTTTGTAGTAAGTTTATCTGTTCTTTAACGTCATCGCTAATCAAAGAATTCAATTTATTCATGGGGAAAACATCTAAAAGTGTGGAGATTTCTTGATTAAGATCATGAAAATGACCGGAAATTGAAGGGTTTTGAAGCAACAGCCATAACTTACTCGACTGAGTGCAGTAATCAAGGAGGATTTTGGACCTGTACAGCAGAAGGTACAATTCCTTAAAGCATAGAACCACCGTTGACGGCAGATTCGACCACCACTCACCTGACTCACGAACGGAATCCAACAACACGACAAACAATTCAATTTTCCGGATCAAAGATCTGGAATTCTTCTTTTGAAATGGCGGCGTCTTGTCAGAGAATGACGAGATGAGGTCAGATGCGATGCTGGTTAGGGTTTTTAACAAACCCACGACGTCGTTCTCCAGATCCACCGGCGCCAAGAACGCGTCTAACGTCGGCGACCTGCTCCGCCGCAAAGATGAAAAAATGGCAGCCGACGCCATTTTCTGTAAACTCTACTGCTACACAACTTGGTGGGTTTTGGTTGATATCGATAAAGAAATGGTTTTTCTTGATGGGTTTTTGTTGAATTTGTAAAGAATTAATCAAATTTCGTTGTTGAAGATGGGATTTATTTGGTAGTGAGAATCCGCGTGAAGACTGAGAGAGAAAGAGATAAATTTTGACAATTAAAGAAAGGTTATTTGCAGAAGTAAAGAGTAATGGCTTTTTCCCCATTTGTTTTTCTTTATCATGTAAGTCGACAACAATCTTCTGAACACTCAAAGCTTTTTCTTTTTTCTTTTTTTTTTTTTTTTTTTTTTTTCTTTATGATTATGAAAGTAGGTAAAGATTTACAGATCGTGTTGCATGAAATGGGCAACAATTAATACGTGAATTTTTTGGTAAGGTTTGAAATGAGTTTATCGACCTAAATTATTTCTTACAATTCTTTAATTTCTCAAAAAAGTAAAATATTATTCTAAAAATTTTATTATAAAGTTATAATGGTAATGTTTTGATTTTTTACGTTATTCAAGTTGTAATTATCAGAAAAGAAAACCTTGGCCATTTTTCAAAATGATACATTATTTAATTAGTTAAAGATAAATTATAGTTAAATTAACATATTTTTTTTATATAAATGCTCCAAGTTATCATATTTGGTTCTTATTTACGTTCGATAAGGTAAATTGCCTATTTTAAGCTCGTTTTTTATTTATATATAAATCGTACTAGTTTATAACCCGTGGAAACCACGGTTACAAAATTAATTAAATTTTATAGTAAAAACTTAAAATTATTAATTAATTATTTTAAATAAATTATTAATTAAGATTTTTTTAGTTATATAAATTTTAATCATTGATTTAAATAAATATGTGAAATTATATCATTTGTATTATTTTTATTTTAATTTTTATTCTTATGTTATTAATTTTATATAATCAAAGTGGAAATTTTAAAATTTGAAATTTGAAATAGAGTTGACAAGTGGCATACATTAATTAGGAGGTATAATAAGGTGACACATGACAAAAGGAAAATAAAATATGCATTAATTAGGATGTCTAATACTATGACACATGTTAAAAGGAAAATAAAACTATTCTTTTATTAAAATAGAGAGGTAAGATTAACAATTTGAATCAAGAATCTAAAGTGGGGCTCGAGAGTATTTACTGTTTTTTTATTGAGTTTGCTTTATTGAAATATTTATATTTACATACACAAATTGTGCGGATCAATCAATTGACTTTTGAGAAGTAATTATTAATTAAAAATATTTGAATTTCTTTCATTTGCACAGCAGAGATTGTGTTGATTCCTACTACGATGAGTTGGATGCATGGTATCCTAATAAAATTATTTTTAAGAAGAAACAATAGAAGAAAAAGGAATTCTTTGATGACATAGTTGTTAGATTCCGTTCAAATGAGAAGTTTTACATGTGAAAAGAGAGATTGCACAACATTATTTTGTCCGATATTTTTTTGCTTACTTAGATTATTGTTTTTATCTTATTGTCTTTTCGATAAAAAGTAGAGTATGATTACGAGCATCAGAAACCAAATAGTTTGTGAGGCAATATATCACAAAATTTTGGTCTATTGATCCGACTTTTGACATAACTAATTATTTTTGTGATTTTCCAGAGTTTAGATTGTTGAATAAATCTGGGAAAAGAAGATTATTTCATAGTTGAACACTTCTATTTAATCTTATAGTATATCATCTACATGATAAGTTAAACAGGAGCCATGGTAATAGTAGTTTTGATTGAAGTTTGAATCCCCTTCTTCATGTGTTACATAAGCCTCAGTTGAGATTCCATATACCGATTATTTGGTGATATTTCTTCTAACCATTCACGGGAAGCTTTTGGGTATTCATACTTGTAGCATGTGTTCTTTTGAAGAATATTTGAGGTGTTATGATATTATGGAGAAGATCTTTAGAGATATTTTAGCATTCGATCATCATTACAATATCCTTTTCAGCACCTAACTTGGTAATCAGTTGTTCAATATTTAGATATTTTATCATCATTTCATCATGTTTATAGCCCTCATCATTTTCAAGAATTTAGGGGGAGATAGTTAAAGCTAGGACATGCTCTACAATGAAGCATTCTATTAGGTTAGAATATTTCATCTGAATGTAAAACATATGCTCTCTATGGACGGCTCAACCAGTTTGGAAGCTCTAAACAAACTAAAAATTAGACGCCCTTTGGTCTTTACTATAGTTAATGTTATAAACCTCCTCCTTTATCTAGACATGGAATAAACTAAAAAATTTATAAATGACGGATTTAATTTTATTATTATGTATATGTTTCTTTTGTGAATATATTTAACAACAAAAGTGACTATGACTCACATTGAGGTCCATACTTGGAAAATTGAATCATTATCTCTTTACTATTAACTCTTCCTGAAGCAATGACATAGACATAAAAAGGAAAGATTGGTTTTTTTAATTCATGAAATGGATTATTTAAAAGAAATGGAAATTCAATTGTTACCATTAAGCTTGTTCATCTGCATACTTATATCGAACAAAGACAAAGCCCCAAGAATCCCCAGTCATATAATCAACACAAGAATTACACAATGAGTAATGTCAAATATGCTTAGACAATAGTTATTGGAATAAAGATTTTCAATTTATAACATAATCAAAACAAATTATGCGAAAGTTAATAATATAATTGGGTTAAATACAAGAGAGTGTGACTATATTTCACTCATCTGTTTATTATAGCACTCTATGCTCATTTCTTCCGATTGAAGCTTTGTTCTTTAAAAATTCTACCTAATATAACATTGTTATCAATCGTTACAAAGATTTTAAGCAACTTTCCTTGCAATAACTCGATAGACTTTCAAAGCAAAAAAATGGAAGTGTAATGATATAAGTAAAATTGTCTTTAAGCACAATGAAATTCTACGTTATAAGACAATAAAAAAAGAAAGAATAACAAACAAATAAACAAAATAAGGTTGCCAATTCTTGCATTTAGCCATATATGTTCCAAAAGTAGAAATGTTTCAATCACTTTGGTGTATGAAAAACATTACAAAAGAAAACTACAAATGCGAGATTCCTTAAACATGATAAATCATGTTATTACACATTAACCACTAAATCTAATTGGGGGAAACTGTACCTGCGATCTTTAAGGATGAAAACATCAACAACCTTTCCATACTTATCAAAAAAGGGGAACAAATCATCCACATTTGTACCTGGAAAGACAAAAGTCGTTAGACAAATCAGGGGTTTTTTAAATTGAATGATGAAATTATGAACTTATGAAAGGTGATGTTGAGGACGAGGAGTAAATAGGTTATAGGTATCTCTGATATCCGGTGGACCTACTCTTCCGAAGTGCAACATGGTTAATCGTTTTAGGGAACGAGAATGAAGAATGAAATCAGAGGACAAAGAACGAGAAGAAGAACAATTGTAGGTTGAGGCTATCACTGATTCAATTTGTGGCGTGCGTAATCCCTAATCAAAATTTGAGTTAAGTGGGGGCCCCCTTAGAATTGGGGCCCTAAGCCCTTGCTTAGTTTCAATCAAAGTAAAGTCGGCCCTGAAATAATGATTAGGGTTAGATCATATATACGCGAGCTTCATCATGTAGACATAGTTAATGAAAGAATGTGGTTAAGAATTTCATTCCTTAGCATTTTGTTCTTTATTGTAATATTTTATCATTCAGTATCCACATCATGATCAATTACTCACCAACAACACTCAAATTTATTTATGATTTTTTTCCTGTACCCGTTGATCGTTACACATGATCTAACGTTCTATATTAATAATAAGGTTTCGTTGATTATTAAAAAAACCTTCCTACCAAGTCACAATACTTATAAGTCACACATGACGACGTGACATCTATGTGGTAGAGATGTGATCGATAAAGTTGACGCAAGTTTAGAGCCGAATAGAGACAATTTTAAACTAGATTAAATGTTGCAAGGATTTGTGTGAGTAACTTTAAATATAGGGATTGCAATATCACCGATGTAAACATCTTTGATTTTCACCACGAGCTAATAAAGCAAGTTGAATGGTACATATGGAAAGTAGTGTTGTATCACATTGGTAACTTGCTCGGGGAATTGATTGGCATGAAGACAATATCATTTTGATACCTTCATAATACCTTCACAAAACCCAAATAGTTGCATAAACGATCATCTCTACCACCTTTTTTCCTTGTTGAGACGAGCAAGACATCCACTAGAGCTTTGTGTTTTACTCAAAAACGCAAAATCAATCCAAATTTAAAGACATTTTATATGAGTCAAAGACCATATCCCACAACTAAATACAAGACTTAAAAGGATAATATGTAGAAAATTTTAAAATTCAAATGAACTTACAATTTTAAGGGGTGTTCGGCAAAACTAACTTGTAGCAGGTAACTGATAGCGTGTTGTTAAACGCTATGTGAGATAGCTTCTAGATTTGAAGTATTTTGTTTAAAATAAAAGCTAAAAGTTTGTAGTGTCAAACAATACGTTTTTGTTTAAAACGGAACGTTTTGTCAAACGTTAGTAGTTAAAAGCTCTCAAACGTTCGGTGTCAAATGCACCATTAATCTTTTAGGTGAAGCATAGAGCCAAAATTTGTAAAGTACTCTAAAAATAATTCCAGGTCATTTATTGGTGGTCCTTATCTAGTTAATGTTTGAATATTATGATATATAATGGTTTGAAATGGTACGTTCAGTATGTAATCATCTTGAAATTATTAACTTTTTGCTTAGTTTCATTCATGTAAAAAGGTAAGATCTTGAATTGAAATGAAGGTAAGATTGTAAACGTTGTTAGCTTAGAATTTCTTACCAACAATCTGATGTGTTTTATATTAGTAGAAGATTGAAATCTTTTAAGAAAATATATGTTAAGTTAAAAATTCTATTAATAATACTATGAATAAAATAAGTACTACTTATTACAACAGACCAGAAAGTCAAAGACAAAATAATTAAGAAATAATGAAAAGAGGAAAGAAGAAAGAAGAAACAGTGAGAAGGATAAGACTACCGTTAAAAAGAGGGCACGTAGGCTTGAAAGACAGGTCAAGGATGAGACTCCGTCAAAGACGGTGGAGACGGCGTTAAACGTCAAAACTCCGCCGGACCGCCGGTGACTATGGCCTTCCACAAGGCGCAATTTTCTTTTTATATGCTTTGGTAAACTATTAGTAGATTTTTATAAATAAATATATAATAAAAAGATAAATTTAGGTTAATTATATAATTTTTTTTCTAAACAATAACCAAATCGAAATTGCATATGAAATTTAATTGGCTATAGTTTGGCATGAGCTTGAGCTATATGCCTAATATATTTAAACCCTACAAAGAAAAATAAATCTTATTTTTGCACCTTTTAGTTCTAGAAGTTATTTATGATGACCGACAAACAGTTTTTAGTTTTTTTAAGTTGTTATAATTTATCTAGTTTTTTTTTATTTATTTTGTATTTGTTACAAGAAATGTTTTTGAAAAATAGATATATAATCATATATAAAACGTACTTACCAAATTGACATAAAGTACAACATAAATAACAAGTGTTATTATGTAAAGCCTTAGAACATTCTTTGATAGTTATCAAGGTTCTAAATAACGTAAGGCGTGACTTGGCGGCAATGTCAAGCCTCAAGCTTTTCCGAGCCTTGGCGAGTCACAACGTTTGTAAGGCGTGACTTAAGGCGGCAATTTTTTATATAATTAATATTTTTATATGTATTTTCAACTATTATTCATTTTTATACACATATATGAGTTAAGGCGGCGTTTTGGCAAAGTTTGGCGGCATGTGCAAGCCTTGGAGTCGTGGCGCGCCATGACGGAGCCATGGCGAGCTTTTTAGAACCTTGATAGTTATTGATTAAGCTAGGTCTGATTGAGTTATGGAATCTCTGTGCATGGTGAACTAGGCGACGTCTATATTGCACGTAAACTATCTAAAGTGGGTCGAAGATTTGCTTTAATTAGATTCTTGGAGTCAAAAGATTATGCTAATGTAGTTAAAGATTTGAATCGAGTTCAGATCCGGAATTATTATCTTTATGCGCCTTGGGAATAATGTAGAAATGAAGAAAATAAAAAGGAACATTGTGGCTCTTTTGAATGGGGGCAGTAGGATGGGAAATAGCATGAACTTGATAGGAGAAAGTAAAAAACTACAACAATATCTTATGTTGAAGTTTTGGGTAAGAGTAAGTTCAAAGAAGGAGCAAAAGCTTTAAGGATGGATATTATAGAAGTTATTATGGGATTAAAGGATATGCTAGTAATTTCTATTGATCTACTATTGTATTGGGATAGGTAAAGGTTATAAAAACTATTGAAAGCCTTTACAAGTTATGTTAAAACGAAGGTTTTAATGGTTTGAACATATCATATTTAGGTGGAGATTGGGTGTGGATAGAGTTTAAAAAACAACAATCATGTTCCAAATTTAAGCAGAGTGCAACAATTCAATCTTTGTTTAAGGAACTTAGACTGATGCAAATGAATTTTCAACTTGATTCTAGGTGATGATGATGATGATGCTCCAGCAAGGGTAGGCCGAGTATGTATAAAAATTAAGCATATGGAAGAATTGAATGAGAATATTAAAGTGCATATTGAAGGGGCTTCCTATGTGGTTTCTCTTATTGAATAATCAAATATTCCTTTTTTTATCACATAATGACATTTCCGAGGAAGATGATAGCAGTTAAGAATCCTAATCTAGTTCTGAATATGAGCATGAAAATGGATTAGATAAGGAAGAATTGCATCCTGAAATAAACTGCTCCAATGAAAAGGGTAAGGGTGTTGAACTTAAAAGGAATTCTTATGTTGTCCCTAGCTTTGATAAGCAGCACGAAACAGTTGAAGGGTTGGTGGAGGAAGTAACTTTTGAGAAAGAAAGCAATGGAAAGTTAATCAACCAAAAGGTGGGGATATGCAGAATGACACAATTGTGCTGTAATAGGGTATAACCAAGACCGAAGCTACGAGTATACCCTCATTATACCGAACTAGATATATATCGAACCAAGTATATACTGAGCTAGATATACTGAAATAGGTATATACCGGACCAGATACCTACCGAACAACAGAAAATAATGATTAAGATATGAATTGATGCCACAACAGTGTTTTAGTACATTAAGACTCTAACAAAATAGCTTGTGTTATGATACATGACAAATAGATTCGTTGATCAACGAGAAACAACTGTCACACGATTACCAAGTACGTATAAGTGTACCTTCGGTCATACGACCATTAATGCAACAAGATGGCAAAGTTGCTTGGTACAGGAAGAGGTCATAGCCTCTTCCATATCGATTATAAATAACGACTAAAATCAGTTTATAAGGTACACAAACAGCAAACACTATTCCATTGACCTTCATTTGATTCTCACTATACTACTAGAATTCTCTATTAAAGTATTTAATGTCTTTATTATCGAAGCATTGGTCCGGGACCCCCTCCCGGCCAATCAACTTACGAATTTTTTGTTGTCTCTAGGTTAACTTAAAATTCAAGAAGTCGACAATACTTACACATAATGGAAGGTGAATCTAGAGATGCATCAAGTGGCGCCATCAGTGGGACTCCGCAACAAATATCCAATGAAGATGGCTCAGTTATTGACATGATCCCTATCACAAAAAGAATTTTAGAGCCATGAAAAAGCGGAAGATAGAAAGAAGCGAAAGAAGAAATCAAAAAGAAAAAGGAATGGGATTTGGTTTCGATGCACACTAGTCAAACAAAGGACTTAGACGAAATAAAAGAAAAGGCCAAAGGGAATGAAGGAAGACTGAGTAGAAAAAAGAAAGACAAAAAAGAAGTAAGCTCAGGCCCTTCACACCCTGAAAAAGCGAAGAAGTTCTCTCAAAAAGATCGATGAACATCACCAGAGGTAATAGAAGCAAAACAATACCACCAAGCTTTTAGGAATTTAAACTTTTGGTCACCCTTTACGAACGACATTAACGAAAAACCCATTCCATAAGGGCTAAAAGGACCCAGGGTATCGATGTACGATGGAACTTGAGATCCAGATAACCACGTCTTAAATTTCCAATGGGCCATAAAAATGATTCCAATGGATCCAAAGTTGTGGAGTTTATACTTTGCGGAGACTCTATATAGATCCACTAGATATTGGTTAACAAGTTTGGCCCCTAAGAGTATAGGAAGCTTCGGAGAACTTGGTCAAAAAAATTTCAACAATTTCATACAACAAAGAAGATTCCAACAACAGGCACACACAATATTCTCCTATCGACAACGAGAAAGAGAATCTTACAAAGTTCTTTCTCCCTGAATTTTCTCCCACTTGGGGCCCAAATATGTACCAACTGATGCTTGCAATCAATAACCGCCCCATTGGGACTCAACCAGTACATTCCTACAATGACCTTGTTCCCGCACAAAGGAATGGGAACCAAATCAATCAGATACTACTCGCTGAACATCTCAAGAACACAGCCCGATGAACCCTTGATACCCGGATAGATTGATCATTCGCAATCTCAACCTCTAAAGGACAATCCAGCTCCTCCGGAGCTCCAACAAACCTCTTGCTAAGAGCAAGCGATACAAAAGATTGGGTAGCCCCCGAATCAAACAATATCAATGCATAGATACCGTTCACGAGGAACGATCCCGTCACCACATCAGGTGCTGTGCGAGCCTCTTCGGGTGTCACCTGAAAAGCGCTGCTCCTCGCAAAAGGCGCGTCCACCTTACCCTGGCGGCCATCAATAATCCGTAGATTCGTTGGAGCGGGTGCTACCACTAGTCTTGTTACTGCCAAACTCGGACAATTGGCCTTTTTAGGGCCCCTCTGATTGCAATGGAAGCAAATCAAATCAGATATTGGGGTGGTAGTGGTGGTGGCAGTGCAATCCTTGCTAATATGACCCGTTCGGCCACACTTGAATCATCCAGAACCACCGACCCTTCACGCCCCATCGTGCATCTTGTCGCACTTGCCACAGTGGCTCCGGCCCTGCTGGCCTCTCAATCTCGAATCATATACCTTGGGCCTCTTGCTCGAACTCCCTGAACCATGAGCCTGATCCGGGTTCCTCTTCCTCTCCATCTCTAGATCAATCTACCTCTCTCTGGATCTCACAATCATATCCTCCAGTGTCTTGCAACTAGATCAGCTCACAAACTGCCGAATATCGCTCCTCAACATGTCATGTAATCTCGTCGTCTTCATCTCATCATCCTCCACATACTATGGAACCAACAATGTCCTCTCATGGAACATAGCGGTGATCTCGAACACCGTCTCAGTAGTATGGTGATGGTCTTGGAACTCCCTCGCCAACTGCTACACCTCAATCACCGGTGCAAACTCAACTCAAAATCTAGTAACAAAATCATCCCATGTCATCGAATTAACCGCCACATCACCCACGGAGCGCCCAACCTCCTCCCACCAATCTCGAGCTCTATCTTTCAGAATACTGGAAGCAAGTCTAACCTTTGGCCTCATCGGGGAAACTGCTAGTGCGGAAGGCACTATCAACATCCACTAACCATTGTTTGCTCCCGATCGGGTCCTTCTCCCAGAAGTACTCCGGAGCCCTACATGCTCGGAACTCATAGAAGGTCAACGTGCGATCTCCCATCAATGCCACTATCTCAGACCAAAAAGCGCTTAAACGCTCATCCAAAATCTCCAGAATGCCCTCCTTGACCATACCAAAGATCACAGGAGTCTGCTCAAATATGTTGCGGGTAATCTCAGACGAAATGAACTCTCACGTCTGATCATCCATCTGTCCGGCTCTAGAACCTAAGCTTGAACCCTCACCAGCACCAAAACCACTAACCAGTCTTCCTCGAAGGGTCACCATACTGAAAATAGACCATTCAAACCATCAAAACACACATAAATAAATATCGAGGAGTCTCATACTCTACAAGCTTCTTGGTATCATTGAAGCTCTCCTTGGTTCGAGTACGGATCCTTTGCTACTAGTAGTACATGCCCATACTATCTTTCACATTTATCCATACTTTCCTCAAGGATTGATGTGAATCCCCTAAGTCACTCCTTATCTGTAACGACCCAATTTTTCAAATATCTTTTGTTTTTAATTAATTAAACACATTTCCATAAATCATGAAATTTCACAACAATTGTTTTCAAATTCATACTTATTACAGTTTTATTTTCAAATATCAGAGTGTCCCATAAAAACGCCTGAGGGAGAGTGCATGCCGCGCCATCAAGCTTTGCCCTTGACCTTGGGCTCAGATGTACCTGAAACAAGACCACAAACTGTAAGCTAACACTTAGTGAGTTTCCCAAGGCATACCCTACTCACAAGCTACACAACACACATCATAACAGCTATGAAGACTACCTCTACCACATATTCCATAACGTTTTAGCTATAAAGTTATCTCTACCATTAGCCATAAAGGCTATCTCTACCGTTAGTTATAAGAGCTATCTCTACCGCATTTCTCAACAAAATTATACCACACACCTCTACACAACGAGCATACCAACTATCATAAATTGGGTCGGCCTTGGTGCCTTAAACCCATCGCTATGGTGAAAAGACTCACCTCTCAAATGTTGAACTAGTAAGCTGAAGTCAGATATGTCCCATGCTACTTCTTCTCGACTGCCTATAACCATCAATTGATTTACTTAACACAAACCCATAATACCCTCATAGTCAACCCTAGACAAAGTCAAAGTCCATAGCCAAGGTCAACAGTCCATTTTGACCTCAACTCGTCGAGTATAACCGGTCACTCGTCTAGTTCCTTGCATAACTTGTCGACTCGTCGAGTCCCCTCCCAAACTCTCAACCGCAAACACCTGGTTGAGAACCCTATGTTCGTAAACTCCTTGGCCATGCACGCTTAGCCGTAAACTTTTAACCGTAAACCCGACTCGCTGAGCTCATAAAGCGAATCGATGAGTTCCCTTAGTCCATTTCGTTTTCGGTCCTTTACAGTGGAATCTGGAGTCACAAACTTCAGATCCAACCTTCCCTATCATGGATGTCACGTAAAGTTTCAAACTTTATGTGCATGCAAGGCCTCACAATGTTAGAAGGTCAATAATATGCTTTCAACAAGGTTTGTGTGCATGGGAAGGGTTAAGCTACATAAAGGGAGCAACTTTATGACTTTGGGGACCTAAAAAGGTCCAGATCTGAAACTATATCTCAGTGATACATCCAGATCTAAGCTTGGACTCCAATTTCCCCAAAATTGACATGTACTTGGGAGAGGAGAGATCTAAGAATCTACAGTTCAAGGTAACGACTTTTTACCTTAAAATGATGCCAATGTAGTGTAGATGTCGGGTCTACTACTTCCCCTCTTGTTCCTTCTTCTAAATCTCTTCTTTAACACTCCAAGTTTGCTAAACCAAGCTCTTACTCTCACTCAAGGGGGGTTCCCGGCTGAAGACCTCTCTCTCAAAGGTAATAAGATGCTAAAGGAGGCCACAAGTGCAGATAATGATCCTTATAAAGGGTGCAACCCTTAAAAACTAGGGTTTCCTCTTACAACTCCTACTCGCCGAGTCGGGACTTCCGACTCGCCAAGTAGGTGTCGATCTCGCATTCACGATTAAATGCCCCTACTCGGCAAGTTGGACTCCTAATTCACCGAGTCCATGCACAAAACCCCCTTAAAACTATATTTAACCTCTAGAACTAGGAACAGGTGTTAAATTATCTATGCATAAAATCCTCAACAAGACAAGGCTCCCAACACTAAATCTCTTCCTAGGCGTCTCCAAGGGCAATCACCACACCACTCCCCGCCATCTGTTGCAGAAGGAACTCCCACTAACTAGCTCACAAATACAATTTCATATCACCGACACCGGATAATTCTTCGAATGAAAGGTCTTACACTATAATGGTTGGAGTCAAACAAGAGTTGCACAATAGAGTTAAAACCTAACCTTCTAATATTATTTAGTCTCAATAATATGTAACTTAGCATATTTGCTTACTCGTTAGCTGAAGCTAACGAGAACTCATAAAAAGCACAAAGGAGGCAGCATTTGAGCATTGAGTGATTAGAATCAAGCATAACCTAAACATGCCATCCTATCACTGACTGATCAACACTAGCATGCAAGTCTACAAGCTCATACAGTAGGCATATAAAGGCATGTCTCCAAGCATTCTATAATGCAAATCCAGAGTAGATCCTTAGCCCTAACTAGCATGTGATTCACAAATTCACACATCAAAGCATATCATAAAACATGTATGGGTATTTTGGGAAAACTTACTTGAGCTCGGTCAATTACATGTACCACACCCTTTTCTTTTATTAGAAAATCCCTTTATACAACATTTCTTTTTGAAAAATTTCACTAAACCCTCAGTTTAAGTTCATACACACTCGAGAGTATGACCGAATCCTTCAAACTAAGGCTCTAATACCAATTTGTAATGTCCAAAAAATTAAGACTAAAAATTTTGAGTTTTAAATTAATAAAACAATTATCTAAAGCAACGTCATAAAAACCATAGTGAATCAGAGTGTATCAACAAACATCCAAGCACACCAGAGTCATGTAAAATGTGGAACAATGTGGTGTGTGCAATGCAGTCATCCCGAGCTATTCCCCTTCGACCCATAAGTACCTGAAACATAAACTAAAAACCGTATGCACAAAGCTTAGTGAGTTCCCCAAAATACCACATACCATACATATCTAACATATAATGGGCCCCGCCCGACATCGATCCCCGCTCGGAATAGACCTGTCAGTCATCAGGCACTGCCGGGCATTGGGCCCCGCTTGGTATACATACAAACACATAAGCACATGCAAAATCACAAAGATAAATAGCATACAATATAATCATCAAACCTCGCCCCGCATCGGGCCTCGCCTGGTAAATGATGGGTATTATGCAAAACATATATTCCTATGTGTTCATGCAACCCTAAAAAAATTTGATCTATGTTTTCTCTAATTGAACATAGAACTTGAACAACAAAATAGAAAATCCTAGCATACCAGCATATTTTGGTAATACACAATAAGGGTTATAAGAATCATAGCTTGATTGTTATATAGTAATAACAATGAAAAATCCTTGTGTTGATGAAGCCATGAGAGCAAGCGTCACAAGTGTCACGCCTCTAGTGGTTCACACCCACCACTAGCAATAAAAGATGACTGAGAAGGTGGAGAGAGACTTCAAATTTTTGGTTGGATCTTCCAAGAAGCAAGTGGAGAGAGACTTCAAATTTAAAGGGTTTAGGCTATTTATATAGTGCAGTCAGGAATCCCTAGATAAACCATAGTCCAAGATAATCTTAAACCGAGTAATTATCCATTTTTCTGTTTATCCACCAAAGACTATTCAAGAACTCCTTAAGCATGAAGAAACTGTCCATGCCTTCATAGAGGGTTCTAGATTGCCTCTTGCTCAACTATTGAATAATTGCACTTCAGTCGCTGCACTTTTAATTAATTATTTTAATCCCAAAATTAATTCCAGTTAATTTTCGATTAAATATTAATTAAATATTAATATATATAATTAATATGTTATTTTCATAATACATTAACAAAACATTTATTTCAATTTATTGATCAAATAACAAATCAACCTATTTCTCCAAATCATCATGTCCAACTACTAGTCTTAAGGGCAACCCAAAAGGATTGTGTTACTATCAATTTAAGTGTATACCAATTATAGTTATGGGCTTAGACACCTAATCCAATAGTAAACATATCATAAAACATATATGTAGATTCATACAGACAACTAGAATACTAATCATAATAAACCATGGTCCGACATTGGTGCCTTCGACCCACTAAACATAGTGAGGAAACTCACCTCAAGCAGCTGAGTATCTCAGATAAAGTCTCGGTCTGCTGATCCGGAAAATCCCTGCACTAACATCATCAAATAATATCCAATTAATAATTGGATCTCGACCCCTAATTAAGATTCTAAATTACTTGTCCAATAACCAAGGTAAAAGACCATATTACCCTTTTTTTACTTGGCCCAAAACCAAGGCCTAACTCGTTTACACAAAAGGCCCAAATTCCTAAATGGAATCCTACGGCCCAATATGGACCAACTTCTTAATTTGGACCAAAAATCATCATGGACCTAATTCCAAGAAAGCCCATAGTCTATCCATGACCCAAGGTTAGAAGTCCAATGGCCCAAAAGGGCTCAAACCCTAAAAGTTAACCGGTCAAAGACGTCAACACCGACTGAGTATGCCCTGTGTACTCGGTCAGTACGCCCAACGTAATCTGAGTCTTGACCAATCTACATGTTGTTGACCTAGTACGCGCTATGTACACTAAAGTTAAAGTACGCCCCGCATACGCCTTTAGTTCTTAATCCATCCTGAAAAGGTCTTAAACCTTTAAGTCCAAACATCCAGATCACAAGGCCGGTTCCAAAACACGTCTTAATATGTAAAGTTGATAACATTGAGCTTTTTCATGGCTCAATGGTGTGACATACCCATTTTCACGGCCAAAAAAGACCGATTTTGTTTATACTTTATAAAAATCAGAGTACTTCTTTTAAAAAAAATGTTGCGGAATTTGTACCCAGTAAAACATGATAAATTCGTTATCAAAGCATTTCCAAAGAAATGTATTTTTATTCATTTAAAACATTGGGATGTCATTGTCAATACAGAGACATAAGCATAAACAAAACTTATATTCATTACCACTAGTGATCTATATCTCCTTAATCTCTCAGTGTAATGTGACTTCATATCAACATCTGTGATATAAATAAACTGAGTGGGTCAGGTTGGGAAACCTGGTGAGTACATAGGGTTTTCAACCTACAATAATATAATTATTATGTTTAATCATCAAACAGTTAACCCAATTACCCATCCCCATTATCTTCTTTACTCTTAAGGATCTACCCTAAGAATCAGCTATTTCTCGTTCATTCATTCCTAAGGATTTTCCTAAGGAATAGATACGAAGTCCATCGTTGTCAATGATACAACTGTCAAGCACAGCTGCTAGTTCTATCACTTAGGTGCAGCTGCCATAATTGTGACATTCTATATGAGGCACAACTGCCACAATTTTCCTTCGAGCACAGCTGCTAGGGTTATCTCGTTTATTGATAGTATCGTTTTCGAGAGTCCACTCGCAATACATGCCAATGGGTTTTTAGAGTACACCGGTGAACACATTGTTCACAACACCTACAGGTTATGAGCCTGCTAGTGTTCCACTAGACTGTCTAGAATAGCCCGTGGTTGTCATCCATACTCTGCCAGATGACGGCGCCAGCATTTGGGAACAAGGCTTCTCACATCGTCCACCTCTCACCCTTACCTCATGGTCTATATTATTTCTCAACTCCTCATCCAAATCATATTTCATCTACCCATGTTTTACCCAATATATTATGAAGATATAAATACATATACAGTTTAAATCATATAAAACCTGTATAAAATCGTTCATCCAGCATAAATAGCAAGTATATAGATAATACATATCTATGTGTAAGACGAAAGGGACCATGCACTCACTTGAAAAGGTGGTGATTCCGAACTCAGACAGAGCTTCGCTTCTTAAAATAATTTCCTTCGACGAAACCTAGTATTATTACCACTAGAGTTTAGTTTATTATTCGTCGAGACTAATTAATAGTCTAGCCATTATTACTATTATATAAGCGTTAAAAAATACTTATGTAACCCATAATAATAGCCCAAGTACTTATTATAAGTTCCTAATAACGTTACTATAATTAAATAAAAGCTATATTAAAAATAGCGTATGCGTAGCTCACTGTCACACCCCCGAACCAGACGGCGGAAACGTCTGAGGGCTATTGTGACTCAATTGAATACGATCACAATGAATATACATGAAACATAAAATCATTCAATACCAAGCATTGGAATATTACAACTGGTAGCGTTTACATTCAGTACATTGATCCATAATATTACATGCCCAAAAGTAAATTGTTCGGTACTAATTAAAACCACAGCAAGACGTTACTGAATACATATTTCCTTTTCGATTTACCTGAGAATACAAGTATTTTGAAAAACGTCAACATATGAAATGTTGGTGAGTTCATAAGTAATGTTTGAAATATAGTGGTTTGTATTGTTTTGAAAATCACCAGAAAATCCGATATTTTCTGAAAAGAACTTAGTATAAAAAGTGTAGGCATCGATATTCGCATTCTGCACAGTGAGGTTCCACAGCTCTTGCTCCATTTTCTGAATCTCACCTCATGGGCAGTATTCAGCCATCAACATTTCTTTCATCTCCTCCCACGGCATGGAGTTGGCTACAGGGAGTGTCATGGCTTCCACATGTCCGTTCCACCAAGTGAGCGCTTGATCGACAAAAGTGCAGGCTGCGAACTTCACTTTCATCTCCTCAGGACAATCGCATATCTCGAATACCGATTCCACCTTCTCGATCCATTGCTTCAGAGTGATCACCCCTCCAATGCCGTTAAAAGTTCGTGGCTTGGCGTTTGTGAAGTCCTTGTAGGTACATGTTTTGGTGGGTCCTTGATTCATTCCGTTGTTCGAACTCCCGGCCCCTTGCCCGTTGACTCCTCCATTGTTCCCCTGATGAATTTGTGCCATCGCTGCAATGACTGCAGCAAAGACTGCTGCCTGGAATGCGGCTGAGTCAACTTCGGGTGGGGTTGGTCCAGGGTTTCCGCGAGTAGGTCGGTGAGGCATCTTCTTGTCACGAAACGGAAAGATGTTGAGTGTACGTGGTTTCCATGAGGTTGTGGTCCTACTGACTAGGTGTATGGCACGAACTTAAGTACTTCTATCATTTAGCATACAATCATAGATTCGCAACACATAGCAAAACACGTAAAAGTTCACTAATACTATCCTATGCCTCTTCCACTATTGCAGACTAAACAGACGTTCTCTTTTTGGTGATAAAGGGGTTTGTTTTTAGGTTCCCTAGCTCGCGATCTCATCAGAACGTGTGTTAGTTATCCTTTGGAGAGAATGTAGTTGATCAGGCTACATCCACTCCGTGGTACCGCTAAGAACAATCCTGAATTAACCGAGATACTAGCATTATCTTGTTTGGTTCGGCGTTATGTTCCTTATTCCTAATACAAGCAAAGGTGTTTTATTGTTGTATTTTACTTGTTTTGTTCAGAGTTATGTTAGTCCCTCTTGTGGTTTATAGTTGCATATCAATGTATGGTTTGATATGCTAGTTCACTATAAACAGAGCTCTGATACCAACCTGTCACACCCCCGAACCAGACGGCGGAAACGTCCGAGGGCTATTGTGACTCAATTGAATACCATCACAATGAATATACATGAAACATAACATCATTCAATACCAAGCATTGGAATATTACAACTGGTAGCGTTTACATTCAGTACATTGATCCATAATATTACATGCCCAAAAGTAAATTGTTCGGTACTAATTAAAACCACAGCAAGGCGTTACTGAATACATAATTCCTTTTCGATTTACTTGAGAATACAAGTATTTTGAAAAACGTCAACATATGAAATGTTGGTGAGTTCATAAGTAATGTTTGAAATATAGTGGTTTGTATTGTTTTGAAAATCACCAGAAAATCCGATATTTTCTGAAAAGAACTTAGTATAAAAAGTGTGAAGATCCGTAAGTATGCTTGTTTGTTTCTATAAATGTAAAAGTACAATTTGTAAACCTCGGTATGTAACTCGTAGGTGTATTAATTGAAAACCCTAGGAAAACCCGATGTTTTCCTAATACTTTACATCAAATAATTTATATCTTGTTATTTCGTTACGACAGGTGTATTCGTTGAGTCCCGGTGACGTTGGATTAATTATGGATTGTGAATTGTTATAAACACACATTAATGAAAATGACTAGTTTACAACCATACAAACGATCCCTTAGGCGTCGCTCGCACTATTCACTTAATCCAAACACCCGGACTTCATGTAGCCCTACAACCGAGGAGGAAAAGAGGGTGCGAAGCCCCCGATATTTTCCGTAAGTCGTTCAAGGCTATCGTGAATGCGAAGGGCCCTTAGCCCGACTCGCATTTGGTGAATTCTCGACTTTACTAGCAGCACCAGAGAGCCCTTGGGGTCCAACAGCACAAAGCCTGTAAAAGTCCTTTTACACGAAATTAGGTCATATAAGACCCAACTACATGTAAGCGAGTTTCCTTCGAGCCTAAAGATCATGACATTGGGCTAGCTAGGCCCAACAAACACGATTTGAAACTTTTGGGCCCAAAGACGGTGTATCGACGTCTGGTGTATTCTCACGTGTGTATTGACTTCCCGAAATTTCCGCGTGTGTATTGAAGTTTCGTCGTGTTAGTAATTTCGGATTCACTATTGATTCGAGACCGAATCAATTCGTTTGATAACGATTTTGGTGTTGAAGGTGTATTATAATTTGCCGATAGTCGAGGTGCTAGTATTTCATCATGACGGATTTACTATTTAAAACATTAGGATGTTTCATTATTGCAACCCCATTCTTTTGAATAATTTACACATTTAACCCTTTGTATAAAATAAATTTCTATTTTAGTCCTCAAACCATTTTTCTTGACACTTTAGTATCAAAACTTGTAGAAAGGTTACTTTTCAGCTCAAAGTTATTTGAAAAACAGTTTTAGTCCATCAAATAAAGTTTTTCTCGGCTGAAACCCTTATTTTCGCAGTTTTTACACTTTTGGCCCAAAATAGAAAATTTTTGCATCTTTGGTCCCTTTTAAATATGAAAAGCATTTTTAACCCATGAAATGGACTTGGAGCACTAGTAGTCTCCTGTTTTACAGAAAATCACAGTTTCAGCCCCTCTAATTTGAAAATCTCGCACATTGGGCTTTATTGGGCCGAAAAATTCATTTTTGGCCCATTATGCTTAAAAATTTCACATTTAATCCTTCAAAGAGAATATTTCCAGAAAAATACCTTATTGAAACTGTTTTGACTCATTTCATCCATCAGAATTTGTATTTTGTCATTTTGGGCCCTTTAACTTTATATTTTCAACATTTTGAGTCCAAAAAATGGGATTTTTAGCCCAATAAGTTCATATTAACCAACTTGGTTATTTTTCTAGAATTGATTTGTGTGTAATAATATGTGTAACACTTGTTTCATACATCCTAATGCAAATCTCGATTTTAAGGACTTTTTGACTAGTTTCAACACCACAATCACATGAGAACATGTAAATAAACATAGAAATCATAGAAAGCATACATATACTCATAGATCTACACATTTGCTTGTATTCCCCCCCCCCCCCCCCACAAAACTTATAAAAACCGAAAAATAGGGGGTATGAAGCTCACCTTTGGGTGTGGTTTCAGTTTTGGAGAAAAGATGGAAGAAAATGAGGTGATTTTCGGCCCTAGCAACACCTTGATGATGATCTCGAACTTGGGGGGATTCTAAGAGTATGATTACCACAAATGTTTAAGAGAAGGGATATAATCATGATAAAAGAGTTATAAAATCCTTGGATATGTATAACTTACCAAGAAGTGATGTTCTTTTCTTGAAATCCTCTTAATGCACAAGCAAGAATTCGAGATTTTTGGAGGGGGAAGGAGGAGAATATTTGAGAGAGTTTGGAAGAGTTTTGATGTTGTGTGTGTGTGTGTGGTTTGGCTCTCGGCCGATCATAAGAAGAGAGAGAGAGAGAGAGAGAGAGAGAGAGAGAGGGAAAAGAAGTTGCATGGGAACATGAGATGCCCTAGATGTATGTGATGTACTAACCTTGATATCCTTTGAGCAATAATGATGTGTCAAGGTTTAATTCTAATTATTCTCTTTTTTTTATGTTGGGCCGAGAAATAGAGGGGAGAGATGGAGACTTGGGCCTTTGGTGCTTAAATCCAAATCATGGTTCCATATTGATTGTTTTTCGGCCCATTGGACTCCTAGGGTGCCTCATGGCCCAATTTGGTTGATTATATTTGTTATGGTCCAATAAGAGTATTTTGTTTAATTCTAGGCCCATTATAGCCCAAAATGTTGAAATAAATGAAAGTGGGTCCAATTAGAGCCCATTTAAAGGTTCTAAGCCCATGATAGTCAAATTGGAAGCTTATTGGTCCATTAGGCCCAATAAGAAAGTCCTAGTCCCAAATGGACCTAACAAGAACTTCTAGGGTTTCTAATTGCTTGTTGACTATTTGTAGTACTTGTATGGTGTATTGGATTGAAGTTTTGTTGTCATAGAGTAAGCATCATACATGCTCTTAAGTTTTTGATTCTACATTTTACTTGAGTGTAGTGATTACAAGACACAAAATTTCTAGTTGTGACACTCACTTACACCGGGTTTTACAGAAAATCGGGCTTTGCTTGGAGCACCGTTCCCGAGCCGAAAAGCTCTTCTTCTCGGATCCGTCGAGCACTCCGGGGCTTCTGCCTCGTGCTAGGGAGGTTCCCTAGGATTTTCGGGGGGTTTCGGGGCTAGAGAGAGAGAGAGAGAGAGAGTAAAGAAAAAAAGAATGGGAAATGTGTGAAAAAAATGAGGGTGGGAAAGGTTCTATTGATAGGGTGGAATATGGCTGAACTTGGTGCCACATGTGTGACATCCCCAATTTCACGGTCAGAAAAGACCAATTTGTTTATGATTTGTTTTATAAAATCAGAGTAATCCTTTGATTAAAAGAGTTGCGGAATTTGTTCCCAAAACAAAATATGATAAGAGTCTATCAAAACTTTTCTTGAAGAAGTGTATTTTCATTAAATAACAAAATCTCGGGATGTCATGTTCCGATACAGAATAAAAGCATAAACAGTATAAAATAGACCTTACAACAATTATTTATAACTACTGATCTATAATCCAAAATCTCTCGTCAAGTCCACCAACTTATACTCTTGTACCATTACCTGTAATACAAAGAAAACTGAGTGGATCAGGCTTGGGAGGCTGGTGAGCATATAGGGTTTTCAACCCACAATAATATAATTATTATATTTAATCATAAAACAATCAACCCAATTACCCATTCCCATTATCTTCTTTACTCTTAAGGTTTTACCCTAAGAATCAACTATCCTTCATTCATTCATTCCTAAGGATTTACTTAAGGAATTGGCACGAAGTCCATTGCTGCCAAAGTTTATCTATCAGGTACTAAATCCATAGCTATCAGGCGCTAACTCCATAGTCACCAAGGTTCACTTAACAAGCGCTAACTCCATAGTCGTCAAGGTTTACTCAACAAGCGCTAACTCCATAGTCGTCAAGGTTTACTCAACGTGCGCTAACTCCACAGTCGCCAAGGTTCATCAAATAGGCACGAAGTCACATCGCCGTCAAGGTTTATACAATAGGCGCTGACTCCATAGTCACCAACCATCCCATCTACCCATGTTCTACCCAACATTTTCGTAGATACAAATACTTACACAGTTTAAATCATTTAACACCTGTATAAAACATCAATTCTACGCCCATCTCAAATAGACAAACAATATATAAGCACATAACATGTATTTCATAGCAAATACTTCGTATTTATATGTTAGAAGAAAGTAACTACACACTCACTTGATTAGACGATGCTCGGACAACACTACAGCTTGTAAAGTAGTATTCTTCGGTAAAACTGGAAGATCTTCACACATCGGGCTTCTTGCAGGTAGAGCTTCGACTCAGAAACTCTTTTCTTCTCGGGATCTTCGGGCTTCGGAACTTGCTTCGGGTCTCGGGATGATACCGGGGCTTCGTGGGGTTAAAATAGGGCTTATAGAGGGTATTAAGAGTGAGAGAGTATTGGAGGAGCAACCATAATCGGCTGACCCTTGATTTCTATTTATAGGGCTGTTTTCTGGAAATTCACGTCGTGAACAGTACTCCCACGTCGTGGGGCTTGATCGTCATTGCATGCGTCATCGTCCACTTGCTCTGTCAGACTCCAGAAGGCGTCAAAAGTCAGTTCACATCGTGAACACTGTTTTCACGTCGTGAACTCTAACACAGCTTTGGGGTTCGCACCCCGCACTTCAGAAATTCATAACTTTTGCATACGAGCTCCGTTTTCGACGTTCTTTATATCCACGCGTAGGTGAGATTATGCTCTACAACTCTCGTTTAGACTCCGTTGGATAATTTTTACTTTAATTTTAATATATTATTAATATATTATTTTTAGTAGGCCGAGACAGGAAAACTCCGTTCGAAATTCATAACTACTTCGTCTGATGTCCGTTTTCGTCTGTCTTTTTACCGTTGGACTACTATCGATGAGATCTTCAATTCTCATTTAGATCGTTTCGGCTAGAAATCACTCGATCTCATATTCGAACTTCGAGCTTCATACTGTTAATGTTGCAACTTCGAAAAATCATAACTTTCTCATACGAAGTCAGATTTAGACGTTCTTTTTATGCACGCTCTCGGTTTAACGTATTCTACGACTTTCATTTTGATCACTAAGGCCAAATATCACTCTAACCTAAATTCACTATTTACGTCGCACCGTGTCGTGTCGATTCTGTCGCGAAACTTCGACATGTCATAACTTCTTCGTTATAACTCGGATTTCGGCGTTCTTTATATGTACGGAATCCCTGTAACTATACTACATCTTAGTTAGGATTATTCCTTCTAAATAATCTTCCATAAAAAAGTCATTTTTTGATGCTCTTTGTCTCTAAATTGACTAGCCCGGATCTACGGGCGTTACAACATGTCACCATCTGATGGTAAGACTTGGGGAGAAAGCAATGGCCAAGATTGTGCCATGTCACTCATTTTCGCACAACACACTTCCAACTGCTAAAATCCGTAACTTTCACATACGAGCTCTGTATTTTACGTTCTTTATATCTACGCGTAGGTAAAAATAAGATCTACAACTTTCATTTTGACTCCGTCAGCTAATTCTCGGCCGATCTTAAATTTAACGATACAAGGAGATTATACTGTTAAATGTCCACGTAAAATTCATAACTTTTACATACGGACTCTGTTTTCTTATGTCTTTTTACCGTTGAGTTCCTATTAATGAGATCTTCAATTATCATTTAGGTCGCGTAGGAAAAAAACCGCTCGATCTAAAATTCGAGTTTCGGGCTGTGCACTACTAAGCCAAATCTTAGAAAACTCATAACTTCCTCATACGAAGTCAGATATGGACGTTCTTTTTTTGTACGTTCTCAGTTTAACGTACACTACAAATTTTGTTTAGATTTCTAAGGCTAAAATGTCCTCCATCTTAAATTCACTATTTACGTATCCCGGTGTCATGTCGGTTTTGCCGTAAAACTTCGACGGACCATAACTTCTTCGTTATAACTCGGATTTTGGCGTTCTTTATATGTACGAAACCCATGAGACGTATTCTACAAATTGGTTAAGATTATTTATTCTAAATAATCTTTTGTCAAAAAGTTGTTTTCGACCCCTATTATCTCTAAATTGACTAGCTCGGATCTATAGGCGTTACAATTATCTCCCCCTTAGGATGATTACGTCCCGGAATCATCAACAAAATAGGGCTCACATGATGAATCCATACGTTATCTCTTCATCCTACGTAATAACCGTAACTTTGATGTTTCTTCGAACGAGTATCTAACTCCAAGACTTCCTGATTGCAGGCGGTGCTCGATCTTGCACTTGCTCCCTATCTCACGTTAGACTCCAAATTATGACCTTCAAGTCACAATCTTGATCCTTACTGGAGACTGCTTCTTCTTCTTAACAAACTTAAGATAATTTATTTTGTTACTACAATGGACCGATGTATCATATTCTAATGACTTATCATCATATATTCCCACGCTTAGACTCAGGTCTCTTAGAGTCTTCCAGAACAGACTATACATTTCTTCGTGTTCTAATAACATATTACAAGTTGGCATTTCTAGTTACAAGCAACTATCGCGATACCTCTACCGATCGCTTTGATTATCTTTTATTTCAATCTTCCGACTTAAGTCAGATGTTACATCAAACTTGGTTCTCTTAACCACGTAACATACTTATCGTAGTCAGACTCAGTTCGATATGAACATAAGGGTCAGAACAACAATCATCCTCTTAGTCATTACCAAAACGATGGTAACGACATATGTGAATAAAACAGTATCAATTACTAGCTTCTTGGTAACCTTGTGACTTTCCCTGATCCAAGCGTGAGTACTGTGCTTCCGGTAGTATATGCCTCTACTACCATTCACACCTAATCATACTCGTCCCAAGTATTGTCTCGTAGTTTTCCAAGTCACCATACAAGAAAATCATGTAACAGTTTAACACACCAGATAACAAAACGAAGGTTTTATTATTTCTTGAAACTATTACATACGTGTTCAAGTTCACCCTAGACTATGCCTCTAATAGGATACATCATATGATTCTATCCCTTTGGCTACTTCATAACTCGATCTTCGGGTATGAATTCCTCATCTTTGATTCCTCGCGTTGTTCTCTGCTTCGTCGAGGATCACGTGGAATGCTCTTGCTTTCGGTTTTGGCAGCACATTTGGCCTTGTAGCCCCTTCTCTCTTTGGGCAGTCTTGCTTGAAGTGCCCTTCCTCATTACATTTATAACATACCATTTTGTTGAATGTACATTTATTGGCGTAATGCCCATGTTTTCCACACTTGAAACAAGTCACCTCTTCGCCACATTTTCCTAAGTGTTTCTTCTCGCACTTATCACACCATCTTGCTTCGCCTCTTCCTCCTCCTCTAAACTTCAAGGATTTACTCTCCTTGTTGGGCCTTGAAGATCCTTCAAACTTCATCTTTTCTCATGCCTTATCTTTTTCTAGACCCCTTTCTCTTATCTGGGTCTCTATATTCTTAGCTGCTCTAACGACTGTTTTCAAAGTAGCTGCCATTTTGACCGTTAGGCCAAAGTCTGCAAGCAGTCCGTTAGCGAACCTATCTATCTTGGAGAGTTCAGTAGGCACCAAGTAGGGAAATAGCTTCATCTTCTCAGTGAATGCAATGACATACTCATCAACACTCATCTTCCCTTTCTTCAGGTGCTGAAACTCGTTGTTTAGGTCTATCAGATCTATCTCTGAGTAGTACTGAATTTTTAACTGCTCCGTGAATGCTTCCCAAGACATTCGTATGGCTTCTCCTCATGGCATTGTATCTGCCAGCAACTTCCACCAACTTAACACTCCGGTCTTTAGTTGTCTAACTACAAAGATTGTCTTTTTCTTATCGTTGCAGTCACAGATCTCAAATACCATCTCCATCTCGGAGACCCAGTCCATAATCTCAACTGGCTTCGGGCTTTCGGAAAGGCTTGGTGGCTTGGCACCCAAGAAGTTCTTATACATTCGTCCATCCTTGTCGTTTCCCATCTCCGGGTCATTCCTTCATTCTCCTTGAGTCCCAACTTGACTTATAGGGCGGCTATAGTTCCCTTCCTCCGATTGCTCGGGAATCAGCTTAGGTTGCTCAATGGGCATGGTAGGCTCGTCCCTATTTTCATGCAACATCCTCCTCATTTCTTCCCTTTGTTCAGCTAACATAGCCCGAATCATGGCTTGTACTCCAGCCATGGTGATTGGTTCAGGTGCAACTTCTACTACAACATGTATTTGTTCAATCACTAGGGGCTGTTGATTCCTATTTCCATTTGTGTTCTCGACTCCAATTCGGGTTCTTGCCATTTCGATCTATACACCAATTTAGACGTTCGGTGTGTAATGACGAGAATTAAGATAGGAAAATATTTTATTTATGATCGATGTGTAAATCTCCCTATTACTCCGAAAAGTTACATGCCAGTTCTAATACCGTAATTAAACGTTTAGAAGTTTGAACATGTAAAGTTTCCAGATCCGGTCGGCAACAGACCATAGATCCGATCATACATTTAGCATCATAAATCATTTAGCACATAAAATCATGTTAGGCATTTTCCCTAAATAAGCTAGTGCTTGTGTCTATTCAGGTGTATTACCTAAGACACAATCCTCACAATCATTGCTTAGCATTCTAAGTTTAAGTCAATAAATAAATTCATATTCCTAGTTCGCTTAAACTAATGCTCTGATACCAACTATGACATCCCCATTTTCACGGCCAGAAAAGACCAATTTTTTTTTATGCTTTATAAAGATCAGAGTACTTCTTTTAAAAAAAATGTTGCGAAATTTGTACCCAGTAAAACATGATAAATTCGTTATCAAAGCATTTCCGAAGAAATGTATTTTTATTCATTTAAAACATTGGGATGTCATCGTCAATACAGAGACATAAGCATAAACAGAACTTACATTCATTACCACTAGTGATCTATATCTCCTTAATCTCTCAGTGTAATGTGACTTCATATCAACATCTGTGATATAAATAAACTGAGTGGGTCAGGTTGGGAAACCTGGTGAGTACATAGGGTTTTCAACCTACAATAATATAATTATTATGTTTAATCATCAAACAGTTAACCCAATTACCCATCCCCATTATCTTCTTTACTCTTAAGGATCTACCCTAAGAATCAGCTATTTCTCGTTCATTCATTCCTAAGGATTTTCCTAAGGAATAGATACGAAGTCCATCGTTGTCAATGATACAGCTGTCAAGCACAGCTGCTAGTTCTATCACTTAGGTGCAACTGCCATAATTATGACATTCTATATGAGGCACAACTGCCACAATTTTCCTTCGAGCACAGCTGCTAGGGTTATCTCGTTTATTGATAGTATCGTTTTCGAGAGTCCACTCGCAATACATGCCAATGGGTTTTTAGAGTACACCGGTGAACACATTGTTCACAACACCTACAGGTTATGAGCCTGCTAGTGTTCCACTGGACTATCTAGAATAGTCCGTGGTTGTCATCCATACTCTGCTAGATGACGGGGCCAGCATTTGGGAACAAGGCTTCTCACATCGTCCACCTCTCACCCTTACCTCATGGTCTATATTATTTCTCAACTCATCATCCAACTCATATTTCATCTACCCATGTTTTACCCAACATATTATGAAGATATAAATACATATATACAGTTTAAATCATATAAAACTTGTATAAAATCGT
The DNA here is from genome assembly GCF_002870075.4 of Lactuca sativa. NCBI lineage: Eukaryota > Viridiplantae > Streptophyta > Magnoliopsida > Asterales > Asteraceae > Lactuca > Lactuca sativa. Next base: position 35,440,204 of record NC_056629.2, on the reverse strand, counting down.
TCATCCAGCATAAATAGCAAATATACAGATAATATGCACACATAAGACGTAATTTATATAAAATATTTCATATATATGTGTCAGATGAAAGGGACCATGCACTCACTTGAAAAGGTGGTGATTCCGAACTCAGACAGCACTTCGTTTCTTAAAAATAATTTCCTTCGACGAAACCTAGTATTATTACCACTAGAGTTTAGTCTATTATTTGTCGAGACTAATTAATAGTCTAGCCATTATTACTATTATATAAGCGTTAAACAATACTTATGTAACCCATAATAGTAGCCCAAGTACTTATTATAAGTTCCTAATAACGTTACTATAATTAAATAAAAGCTATATTAAAAATAGTGTAGACGTAGCTCACTTACAGCGGGTTTTATAGAAAACCGGGCTTTTCTTGGAGCAGCGTTCCAGAGCCGAAAAACTCTTCTTCTCGGAGCCGTCAAACACTCTGGGGCTTCCACCTCGTGCTAGGGAGGTTCCCTAGGCTTTTCGGGGGTTTCAGGGCTAGAGAGAGGTTCTAGAGAGAGAGTAAATAGAAGAAAGAATGGGAAAAATGTGAAAAAATGAGGGTGAGAAATGTTCTATTTATAGGGTGAAATATGGCTGAACTTGGTGCCACATGTCACCATCTAGTGGCAAGACTTGGAGAGAAAGTAAGGACCAAGATTGTGCCACGTCATCTATTTTCGCACAACACACTTCGGACTTCTAAAATCCGTAACTTTCACATACGAGCTCTGTTTTTTACGTTCTTTATATCCACACGTAGGTAAAAATAAGATCTACAACTTTCGTTTTAACTCCGTCGGCTAATTCTTGATCGATCTTAAATTTAACAGTACTAGAAGATTATATTGTTAAATGTCCGCGTAAAATTCATAACTTCTACATACGGACTCTGTTTTCTTTTGTCTTTTTACCGTTGAGTTCCTATTAATGAGATCTTCAATTCTCATTTAGGTCGCGTAGGCCAAAAACTGCTTGATCTAAAATTCGAGTTTTGGACTGTGCACTGTTAAGCCAAATCTTAGAAAACTCATAACTTCTTCATACGAAGTTAGATTTGGGCGTTCTTTTTTTGTATGTTCTCGGTTTAACATATACTACAAATTTTGTTTTGATTTCTAAGGTTAAAATGTCCTCCATCTTAAATTCACTATTTACGCCTCCCGGTGTCGTGTCGGTTTTGCCGTAAAACTTCGACGGACCATAACTTCTTCGTTATAACTCGGATTTCAGCGTTTTTTATATGTACGGAAACCTTGAGACGTATTCTACAAATTGGTTAAGATTATTTATTCTAAATAATCTTTTGTCAAAAAGTCGTTTTCAACCCCTATTATCTCTAAATTGACTAGCCCAGATTTACGAGCGTTACAAATGGGTCCTAAATCTAAGTTCTAGCTCTACAACTTCATTAAAGGAGCTTATACATATGCATGAGAGGATAACAACCATCAAGATGGCATTTTATGCATTTAGGACCTTAAAAACGTCCAAATCTAGAGACTAAGTTCCTGGAGTAACTTTTACTTACAAGGACAAACCAAAAAGGGACTAAAATAAGCCATGAACCACCCCAAACTAGATCTACACCAAGAGATGTCAAGCTAAGAACTTTTTACCTTTAATAGCTTGCAAAACAGGTGACAACTTTGGATCTCTAAGCTTCACCCCAAGCAATGAATCTTCAATGACCTTCTATCTCTTCAAAATGCACAAAAAAAACACTCATATTCTTCATAAGAGCTCAAGAACACTAAAATGGTGGCTAAGGGTCGAGATTTGGGTTTAGGAGTTATGGAGGCTGATAAGAGGCAAGGCTCAAGGGACATAATGAGCTCATATAGGGTTAAAACCCTAAAGATTATGATTTCTAGCTGGCTGGAGTACGCCTCGCTTTCTCCCATGTACGCCCAACGCACGTGGGTGAATCCGCTATCCATCGATGAGCCAGTACGCTTAGCGTACCCAAAGAGTACGCCCCGTGTACTGAGCTAGGGACCAAAAAGAAAGATTTTTTTTTCATAAAGGGTTTAAAACGGAAACATAGCAATAATTTCAAATGTTACAATATAGAGATTAAAGATGTGACTAAAAAGAGAAGATCAAATGGAATCTAAAAGATGATGAGAACTCAAAGTTTTTTCATGGAATATTAAATAGAAGGTGTAGGCATCTTGGTGTTCAAGGTGTGAAAGTGGAAGGGAATTAGACAAGAAAGTTTAATAATGTTAAAAAAGAATTCTTCGATTACTATGAAAAAAAAAGTTTAAGAAGTTTTAGGTTATACCGGTTGTGAATAGGGGCTCTTGGTTCAAGCGCATCTCTAACGAGCAATCCAATCTTCTTGAAATTTAGGTTTTAGAGAAGGAAGTTAAATTAGCAGTGTGGGCTTGTGGAAGTGATAAAGCGGCGGGACCTAATGAGTTTAATTTTGAATTCATTAAGCGGTATTGAGATTTATTGAAGCCCGACATTCTTGACTTTGTAGGTGAGTTTTTTTTCGAGACTTCTAGATTGCCTTTGGGCTGCAATTCTTTTTTATTACTTTAATCCTGAAAGTCAATAATCCTACGGTGGTTACCACTCTTACAAGGGTACAATATAAAATTTTGGCTAAATATCTAACTCTTCGTATATCTAAAGCCATTGATTGTGTTGTCAATAGTGAACAATCTGTGCTTATGAAGGATATGCAAATTCTTGATGGTTCGTTAATGATTAAGGAATTCGTTGAGTGGTTTAAAAAGAAGAAAAAAAGATGATGATTCTGAAAATTGACTTTGCAAATGCGTATGATTCAGTGAGTTGGGAATATTTTGATCGGGTTATGCAGTTTATGAATTTTGGAACGAGACGGAGAGCTTGGATACAAGAATGTCTTATTTTGGCTCGAGCTTCGGTTTTATTTAATGGGAGTCATACAGGTGAATTTCAATTACAAAGAGGTTTGAGACAATGAGATCCGATATCTCCTTTTCTTTTTAATTTTTGTCATGGAAGGTCTGCCTTTAGCTATTGAAGACACTATTTATGTGGGTTTGTATTATGGGGTAAGTATTGGTATAAAGGAGTTTATGCTTTCTCATCTCTTTTATGCAGACGACGTGATTATTCTTAGCGATTGGGAGAGACATAATTTGGTTAATATGGTTTAT